>NC_134489.1:30852329-30962329 GCF_040206685.1 Ascaphus truei
ACATATAATACCACATACAGGTAAATATCACATTGATCTAGTGATCTGTGACACCCACAAGGGATGAGGAACCGCTACACAGAGCAACACAACAAGGAGTTCTACTGTATGCAATCCCTAAGTGTATTAGCAGGGAAAGCGTCTAGGGCTAGATGAAGGAAAGCACACTGACCACAAGCTAATAGAACTCCTGTTAGCGTCCTCGTGGAGTCTCAGGACTGCAGCCCTTCGCTGCATATGACGTCTCCTACGCGTTTCGTGTCATATGACACTTCTTCAGGGGTAAAGTCATGTGATCCCTGGGTACCACTTAAATACCTGCCTAGAGAAATCCTAAGCCAATAGGGATCACTATACCGGATAGAAAACACAGCCTTCCAATCAGTCATCACAAAAAAACTAACAATACATTACAAAACTTTATACAAATGACAAACAATTCATTATAACATTAAACAACATATCACAATAAGAAAGTACCTTAGATGCATACCCTAATCATATTAGAGTTTTTAATGTAAATTAGGGATAATTATAATTACATTGGTTGTTATCACTAGCTAATTAATCTTTTATACCATATGTATTACCCATACATACATTAACACTCAAATGAACTTTTTAAAAATATTTTAAATATATATATTTTATTTCTTATTTATTTGGAATGATATAACTTTCACATAAATATCTATTTATTTAAAAATATTCCAATAATATATTAAAAAATAAATAAATAAAAAATCATAAAAAGGAGGAGTCTTGAATATCTAACCTGATATTATATATATTATATGGGTCCTCTCTCTCTATCAATGTCAGAAAAAAGGTAAAAACCATAATGATCATAAATGCAAAAAAAAAAATACATTTATAAATAAATAATATCTACCTGAATATGTACATAAAACCATGTGTAACTAAATGGTATAGACTACACAAACATTAATGTGTATAATATATATACATAGAGCTCATAGATAAAATATTAAACCATAAAGGGCTTTATAAACACATGGGTATATTTGTAAACATATTGGTGTCAATGTATATAAATACCATAACTGCACCGACACACTTTATTCGAGCAAATACCCAGTATGTACCTGGCAGATACCTGGAATGCGCCGCTCCTCACCTCTGACAAGCCCCGTTGTGTTTGCCTTCCCAGCCTGGGTTCATGCCTGGCTGACGGGCGGCTGATCTGTTAAATGATAATGATTAGGATTTAATAGGCTGCAATGCTTCGCGTGTCTACCAGATGGCATAAATTCATGAATTGTAATGCAGTATATATATATATATATATATATATATATACTGTGCAGTATTGCAGCCAGCGGGAATAAAATGCTTCAATCCCTGCCTTGAAAATACCTCAATGCACTCGGGCAGAAAACAGTCACAAACCTCAATACACCCGGGTATACCCGAATTCGTGGAACTAGCCGAGCTCGAATAAAGTGTGTCGCCAGTGTAAACTGTCACAAATAAACTCCATACCTATATACTGCACCGACACACTTTATTCGAGCAAATACCCAGTATGTACCTGGCAGATACCTGGAATGCGCCGCTCCTCACCTCTGACAAGCCCCGTTGCGTTTGCCTTCCCAGCCTGGGTTCATGCCTGGCTGACGGGCGGCTGATCTGTTAAATGATAATGATTAGGATTTAATAGGCTGCAATGCTTCGCGTGTCTACCAGATGGCATAAATTCATGAATTGTAATGCAGTATATATATATATATACTGTGCAGTATTGCAGCCAGCGGGAATAAAATGCTTCAATCCCTGCCTGGAAAATACCTCAATGCACTCGGGCAGAAAACAGTCACAAACCTCAATACACCCGGGAATACCCGAATTCGTGGGACTAGCCGAGCTCGAATAAAGTGTGTCGCCAGTGTATTATATAAAATATTACCCTTACTTGATATATAAATCCTTAAATAGCTGAATGATGTAATACATTATACAGACAAATATATATAGTATATAGTATATAAATTATAATTTATGAATTATAAACATTGAACAAAAATTATGTGAAAGCTTCCAAACCTTGTGTATGACGTATGCAAGTGTACAAGGATGAAAGATGTTTCATCCTTGTACACTTGCATACGTCATACACAAGGTTTGGAAGCTATCACATATTTTTTGAATTTAGATAACACTTTATCAGTTGCACAACAACAATTTATTATTGATATTGTTAATTTTATTCTGCATCACAATTATTTTTCCTTTGAAGGGCACTTCTATCTCTAGACCACTGGGACGGCCACGGGGACCCGCTTTGCTCCAAATTATGCGGGTCTTTTCTTGGGAAAATGGGAACTTGATTTTATTTGGAACAATAACAACTTTAAACAATATCTGAGGTATTACAGGCGGTATATTGATGATATTTTAATCATTTGGACCGGGACCCTTGATGAGTTGGGTCAATTCATTAGGTATCTTAATACCAATGATAGAAACCTCACCTTGAGTGGGGAAAACAGTAGTCAAGAAATAAGTTTTCTGGACCTTAAAATGATGATTGAAAATCAAAACATCATTACAAAAACGTTTTTCAAAACAGTTGATGTCAATTCGTACTTAGACCGTAACAGTAATCATTCTAATTCATGGCTAGACAATATTCTTTATGGCCAGATGTTACGTGTCCGTAGGAACTGTTCTCATTTGACTGATTTTGATTATCACAGGCCAAAAATCTTGCTACAAGATTCACTGACAAGGGATACAATGAACAACTTATTAATGTCGATAAAGAAAAGTAGAGAAATCCCTAGAAATCAATTGTTAATTCCTAAGAAGGATAAAGCTAACTTTAACAAAAACTACATTTAGTGATATATCAATCTTTGTGACAGGGTTTTGTCAACAAGAGAATAAAATAAGAGATATTCTTAAAAAACATTGGGGTCTCCTCCAAATGGATCCCATTTTGCGAGAAACACTAACCTCTAATTCTAAAATAGCATTCAGGAAAGCCAAGAATATTAAAAAATCGCTTTACACCGAGTGTTTTAAAAAAGGGTGATAATAAGGTGTCTGTAGCTGGCAATTTCCTTGTCAAACCAGTTGGGAACTACACATGTGGCAGATGTGTGGTTTGCAAACATATGAGAAAAGAAAAAATGGGTTGTGATACTAAAAACGGCACTAACTATGCTGTAGGTCAGTTCATCAATTGTTTGACTAATTTTGTCATTTATGTTATTGATTGTCCTAGCAAACATTTATATGTAGGGAAGACTATCAGACCCCTTAAAGTTCGCATTTGTGAACATATTAATGGGATTAAGAATGCTCAATAAAATTTGGATAGGGGTAAAACTATCCATAATTTAGCTCAACAATTTTTAACCCATCATGAAGGGAGGGTGGATACACTATACTTCCAGGGAATTGAAGTTATTCCCAGGGACCCTAGGAGAGGGGATTAAGAGAACCGTCTTCTCCAAAGGGAGCAATATTGGATATATACCCTGGGAAGTAAATCGCCTGGTGGTTTAAATGAATTTATTGAGCTGTCCCCTTTTCTGAATTGAGCCCCTTATGAAATGAGCACTCTTTTAAATGAGCACTTTATAGTCTGATGTCATCCCTGTGTGTTCAATGTTTATAATTCATAAATTATAATTTATATACCATATACTATATATATTTGTCTGTATAATGTATTACATCTTTCAGCTCTTTAAGGATTTATATATCAATTAAGGGTATTATTTTATATACAGTAATAGATAGGTATGGATTTTATTTGTGACAGTTTATGGTATTTATATACATTGACACCAATATGTTTACAGATATACCCATGTGTTTATAGAGCCCTTTATGGTTTAATATTTTATCTATGAGCTCTATGTATATATATTATACACATTAATGTTTGTGAAGTCTATACCATTTAGTTACACATGGTTTTATGTACATATTTAGGTAGATATTATTTATTTATATGCGTATTTTTTTGCATTTATGATCATTATGGTTTTTACCTATTTTTCTGACATTGATATAGAGAGAGGACCCATATAATATATATAATATAAGGTTAGATATTCAAGACTCCTCCTTTTTATGATATTTAATTTATTTATTTTTTAAATATATATTTAAAATATTTTTAAAAAGTTCATTTGAGTGTTAATGTATGTATGGGTAATACATATGGTATAAAAGATTAATTAGCTAGTGATAACAACCAATGTAATTATAATTATCCCTAATTTACATTAAAAACTCTAATATGATTAGGGTATGCATCTAAGGTACTTTCTTATTGTGATATGTTGTTTAATGTTATACTGAATTGTTTGTCATTTGTATAAGGTTTTGTAATGTATTGTTAGTTTTTTTGTGATGACTGATTGGAAGGCTGTGTTTTCTATCCGGTATAGTGATCCCTATTGGCGTAGGATTTCTCTAGGCAGGTATTTAAGTGGTACCCAGGGATCACATGACTTTACCCCTGAAGAAGTGTCATATGACACGAAACGCGTAGGTGACGTCATACGCAGCGACGCAACGTCCGTGATGACGGACATCCGGGCTGCAGTCCTGAGACTCCACGAGGACGCTAACAGGAGTTCTATTAGCTTGAGGTATGTGTGCTTTTCTTCATCTAGCCCTTGACTCTTTCCCTGCTAATACACTTAGGGATTGCATAGAACTCCTTGTTGTGAGGCTCTGTATAGCAGTTCCTCATCCCCTGTGGGTGTCACGGATCACTAGATCAATGTGATCTTTACCTGCATGTGGTGTTATATGTAAGGTTTAAGAGAGGGCGAGATCCAGAAAAAGTGCTAAGCTTTAGCTTTCCTATGATTGAGTGCTGATGTGTGGTATACCCACCCTTTTGTGGATATATGCCTGGGAGAGAAAAAGACATATTTAGTAGAGTACGCATGTATGTATATACCTCACAAAACACTTATACAACCCATGGAGATATAGCTGTGAGCACATCTGAGATATCTGGGAAATGAGCACATTTGAGTATGCAAAGTACATCTAAATAAATAAAATTAACACATTTCCGAGGTTCTGTAAATGGTGTTCCAGATTCAGAAAGGGTGCAGAGCTTCAGCATTCATATGATCGAGAGCTGATGTTTGCTGAATCTTATCACCCTTTTGTGGCTTTGGGCTGTGGCGAGAAAGAGATCTATTTAGGTAGAGAACCTATGGATGTATATACCTCACACAAAAAACGTATACAACCGATGAAGCTGTGAACACACTTGAGATATCTGGGAAATAAAACACATTTGAACATGCAAAGTGTATTTAAATACCTCACAGCTCCAGCTACAGACAACAGACACAGGGATTTTTCAGATTGGATAAGGTACATTCCTATAATTCTTCTCACTGACACATTGTTTTGTATTTTACACGGTCACAAATAATTTGGCGATTGTAAATGGGCACGAACATTGTAAATTAATAATATTAAATTGGAAAGGCCATTGCATTAAGCACCTAAAAACAGTTAGACAATTAAAGGTTCAATTCAGGGTAGCAGATAAAAAAAACAGCATTTCATTAAAAAAATAATACAAAAACATCTTATTGCTGTCCTCAAACACACATAATTCTGCTTAATGCAAAGATATAGCTGCATTTGTTCTATTAAAAATTAAACACAAAATCAATTTTTGAAGAGGACAGTGTTTGTCCGGGAATTGTTTCCTCTACTCGTATCCCACACCCTCCTCATAAAAGAATATATAACGTATACAAGAGGAAGTTTCCCTGTGCAAATTCTTGTTGAGCACGAATTTACATCACAACAAAGGAAGCAGCCAGAGGAAGTCAAACCCCTTCCAAGTCTCAGCTCACTGTGTTTACAAACAAATACTTGTGCTCATAGGTGTCAAATTTTGATAACAGAAAAGGCATCAGACATCCAGATTAAACAAGTCACTGCCTTTAGTATGCTTTGGTCCTAGGCGGGACTGACCCTTTAAGCACATAAGCACTCATTCAACACATAAGCAGTTCATTGTGCAGTAAAATGTTTGTGATAAAAGGCACAGTAATAATAACTTTATTTCATATAGTGCTTTCTCCCAATGGGACTCAAAGCGCTTCACAATCACAGTAGAGCACGGGTTATGCAGCACATAGGATTGTTACAAACTCAGCCCCTGCCATGACCTTACAATGTTTTTGGTTCCTGAGGCACAGGGTCACAAGGAGCTGACACCGGGAATTGGACAAGATTCTCCTGATTCAAACTCCGTGCCATTACTTACAGAGCTGATGCCTTTACTCAGTGAGCCATTCCTTCTCCCAGTAATGTAATAAATAAGGAGTCCAAACAGAGTAACTCACTTGCTGCATTGAAGAGGCTTTGGCTGTTCTCTGAATGTTATTTTGGGGTATTCTACATTCAAGTGGACAACAAATAGTCCCCCCAGCGTGATGTCTCCAGCCGCAGAGTAGCCAGCAATGTCTGCATTAGAAAGTTTGCATCCTTTCACTGATGTTCCACAGACACCGTCACAGCACCACAACAGCAGCAGCAAGAAGACATGCAGAAGGCAAAATGGGAGGGAGCATACAGGCAGCTGCATCATGTTCTGGAATAAGAAGTTTATAAATCAGTCAATATTTGTTATCAGCACGCTGACTACCCAAATGTTTCATTGGTGTGTTGGTTAGAATCTAGGAGTCAGACAGCTCTATGACTAGGACATTTTTGAAAACGAGAGGTAACACTCAATATATTACTTCCTGGTAAAACATTTTATAAATAAATAAATAAGAATGTTCCTTCTGCATCCTTATCACAGATCTGCTGTCCAGTTTGAAGCAAATAAGATGAGAACCATTGGTCCAATCTCCTTACCTCCTGGAGACCTTCCATTCATCAAATATGTTATGTTTTTGATCCTACCAGATCATGAAAACATCGTATTAATTTAAGAAATCAATATAATCCGTTCTTATAATTGTGCTTGCCTTCGACCAACCTTTAAGTCACTGAAACTCTTCTTCTTTCTTGAAATACAGAATTCATCTACTTTTATTTGTACTAACTGCATTTTATTAACGTTCTTGTTTGTGATAAATAAGGACAAGTTATGTATATTAAACATAGAAAATGTTTTATATAGACTATTACCAATGTATTTTGAACATTGTATCAAATATATAAATATCTTGTTTGTAATTTGCTTTTCAATACAGGTACCATATTATTTTAAACATAATGAATCAGATATACACATTTTTGCCACAGAATTTGTTTTAATTTCCATACTGTCAAAAAATTATCCTGTGGATAAATCAACACTGTAAATAGCTACTTACCCTGCAAAGAGGAGCAGAATCCATCATGATCTTACTCCATATAATTAGACAGGATTATTGCTAGAATAGGTTAAAGCTTGAATAATACACAGGTTAGACCTTAATTTTAACAATCAGACTCAGTTTATGTAACTTCTTAGTAATGGGCGTCCCTTCTGTTAATATTTTTGTTAAGCTTCTTAAAGCTGTAGTTCAGGCTCCCGTTTTTTTTTTATTTTTTATTTTTTATTTTTTTTTTAACTTCAATAGTTTCTACTTACCCCAAAAACTGCATAGCTGCCGGTCAATTCGTTCTCCGTCTATTGATCGGCAATTTTGACGACATCTTTAAATATGGGGAATGTAAATCGTTGCTATAGGAACAAGCATGCTTGTTAAAATAGAATACAAGAAAATTGGTGTTTCAAAGTTGTTTTTTTAAAACAGAAAATGCTAAAAGTATTTTTTCTTACTACAGAATTGATTTATTAAAAAAAAAAACACACATGCAGGATATTGCATGAACTGCAGCTTTAATACATACACAATACCTGCACAGCTCAAAGCACTAGTGAAGGGGATGGTTTCCAGTGCCTTTATATAAGCCCAGCTTTCCTGGAACAGAGAAGGAAGTTGAAGGTGCTTGTAAACTATAATTATATATTTAAAAAAATAATAGTGTTGGCTCTGTTATTTCTAGAATTCATTATAATTAAATACCTTACAATAGCAACCCATGATTAAGAGCATCCTTTGGGGGAAAAGATAACAATGATGGTCTTGCTAATTGCTACAGTTTTAACTGGCTGAGTAAGCACATTCTTCTTGGAGAGAAGCAGATATTGTTATACTGTATGTTGTTAGAATGGAAGAAATTCCTGTAGGATAAATAGGTGACTTGTTCTCTTTATTGTGATTGACATTGCAAGGATTTAGCTTTTTTCTACTCTAGAAACATAGAAACATTACCCAGGGAAGGGGTTAATTTGTCTCCTGTATTTAACCATACCGCTGTGTTTAGGAAAAGTGCAGTTTAGTAATAATAAAAAATATACTTGTATAGCGCTGCTAGTTCTACACAGCGCTTTACAGAGACATTTTTCAGGCACAGGTCCCTGCCCTGTGGAGCTTACAATCTATGTTTTTTTTGGTACCTGAGATAAAGCGACTTGCCCAAGGTCACAAGGCTCCCCTGCAACAATCTCAGTGTCAGTCAGTATCTTTACTCACTGAGCCACTCCTTCTCCCTATAATATAATAAATCCACATCGGGTGCTGATTATTTACGTAATTTAGGAGCACCGCCAAACCATGCATTACATCGCATGTATCGTGTATACTTATCTATTTTGCAGGCATGCTGTGAGGTCACTCTCCGTGAGCAGTTCGCATCGGCTTCAGTTTAGGCAGTGGCAATCGTGTAGTTCTGCATAGGTGACCCGACGGCATGACATCACTATGCAGAACTAGCACGATGGCCACTGCCTAAACTGAAGCCGATGCGAACTGCTCACGTAGAGTGACCTCACAGCATGCCTGCAAAATAGATAAATATACACGATACATGCGTCCTCTGTATTGGAGATACACTACAGCTTCAGTCACTAGAATATATATGTGGACTACTGAGGTGGACTCTTTTCATACTACTGCACACTAACTATTATGACTGCTGCAGTGTGCTGACTATATGTATCACAGTAGTATAAAGCTGAAGTATACTATACTGACATCACCTCTCAGAGGAGTTTTTTGGGGCAAACATAGGGTTAATATACCAGCACTTCCGCTATATACACTATTTAAACAGTTGACATGGTTCCATTATCTGCACAATTGGCCTGTATATGATATACAAGTATAACCATGTGAACTATATACCATCTATGTTTGTATATTTTGTGTAGCTCCTTAGAGGTGTATACTAAGTGGTAACATTTACCAGGTGTGCTTTAGATATAAATTTTATATTGACATCTTATTTTAGACCTTATATATTGTTATTTAAGGCTAATCAGAGGTACTTTCAGGTAAATATTGTCTTACCTTCAAGTTTTTCGCATCAGCAGTGCATCTTTGGCTTCTGTGTAGTGAGCCTTATTTAATCATGTTCACTTTTACAAGTATGTAATACATGGTAGAAGATAGTAACAGAGAGCTCTACAGCTGTGTATCGGTTGAATAGATTTCATCCAACACAGCTCTATTTGAGACCAATTATATTGCGCAGGGTATTCTCTCTTGTGTAATGTTACTGGCTTGATTATCAACTCTGCGATTTAGGTAAGAGGCTTCAATTTGATGCGGTCATTGAATCGCGCCTTGGGGACAAGTCACATTTTGTGTATGCCCCTTATGCTAGGAGTTCTATTATATTATCTTTAGATCAGCTATGAGGTTATAACTGTATACGGTCCTTGAACCGTGCCTCAGGGCTTAAATGCACAATTTGTGCTAGCCCTTCATCAAAGGACCCTTGAGGCATCTGTGAGCTATCAACTAAGGCGATCACGCTGAACTGTACTGTGTTCGCATAGTGATTTTATAACGGTTATTTATTCAGTTATAAATAGGTCTATGAATATATGCCTTGTAGACAGAACAGTCTTTATTTGCTACAATTTAGACACATCATATACAGCTCAATCACATAACAGTGAACCAGTAATAGGTATCATGAACCTTTTCAGTTTTTAGTAAATATCATTGCCACTATTGTAGCAATATTAAGATCTTTGAGCAGTATCACTTTATTGGATATTATAGTAGCAATTGTAGATACATGAGATTTCTGTCCACTCAGGGCATTTTTTAAGATCTACACATTATTTTGTGATTAGGAATTGGTGTGTCATAAGGGAGTGGTCAAGGATATCTATACCATATCCCTCTGTACACTTTTTTTACTTAAATATTTGATTAAAGAGTATTTTTAACTTATTCATCATTTCTCACTAATTGATCTGAGTGCATTCATTGGGGAATCTTTGTTTGTTTTGTGTGTAACAGTTAGAAGGGGAAGGAGGGGCAATAGGAAGAGGCAGGCCAGTTCTGAGATGAGCCACCCCAATAGATTTGCTATTTTGAGTAAAGATATTGGGAGTGTCATGGCAGAAATGGCAAGGCTGGGGGAGACTGATTCCTCTAGCAGCCAGGGGAATAGTTCTTCTAGCACAGCGAGGTCTCAGGATACTCAGATACAAAGAGAGATTGTGGTGGTAGGGGACTCCATTATTAGGAACGTAGATAGGGCAATCTGTTGCCGGGACCGCATGAACCGAACAGTTTGTTGTCTCCCGGGTGCTCGGGTTCAGCATATTGCAAATCGGATAGACAGATTGTTGAGGGGGGGGGGGGGGGGGGGCTGGGATTGACCAGGCGGTCTTGGTACATGTTGGCACCAATGACAAAGTTAGAGAAAGATGGAGGGTCCTAAAAAAGGATATCAGGGATCTAGGCCAAAAGCTTAAGACAAGGACCTCCAAGGTAGTATTTTCTTAAATACTACCAGTGCCATGCGCTACCGCAGGGAGACAGTCAGAGATTAGGGAGTTTATGCATGGCTAAGAAAGTGGTGTAGGAAGGAGGGTTTTGGGTTTTTAGAGCACTGGGATTCCTTTTCTGAGAGGTGCATCTATATTCTAGGGACGGATTGCACCTCAATGAAGAGGGATCTTCTGTGCTGGGGGGAGAATGTTAAAAACGTTGGAGGAGATTTTAAACTAGGATGGAGGTGGTAGGGAAATGAAACAGGTAATGAACTAAATAGAATAGATGAGGAAACAAGGGGTTATGGAGGTAGAATGGGGGCAAGTGCGAGTTTGACAAGCAGCGAGACACTCATAATAAATACCGATAATACCAGAAAACTTCTAAAGACTAAACCAAGTTGGTGCAGAAAGGAAGGAGAAGATAAGATAATAGTGCAGGCAGAAAAAAAACTTAAATGTATGCTTGCTAATGCAAGAAGCCTGACAGATAAAATGGGGGAGCTTGAATTAATTACAAGGGAGCAGTATGATATCCTAGGCATTACTGAAACATTGTGGGATGAAACTCATGACTGGGCAGTTAATTTAGAGGGTTATTCCCTTTTTCAGAAGGATCGAGCAAATAGAAGAGGAGGTGGAGTATGCTTACATGTTTAACCGGATCTAAAACCTATTATAAGGGAAGATGTTTAGGGAATAATGAAAATTTAGAGACCTTGTGCATAGAAATTAGCAGTGGAGGTAAAAGTATGAAGAAAATATTTGTAGGGATCTTACTATATATCTTACTATATATTTGTGAAAGTGTCCTATGTGTCCGTGTCTGTATGTGTCTCCCTGTGTCCCTCCCCGTGTCCCTAGTGGCAATCTCATTGGACCTTGGGCCAGGCCAATGAGATTGCTCCCTTGGCCCGCCCGCCCCCGCACACCTCTCATTGGCCACACACACACACACACACACACACACAACACACACACACACACACACACACACACACACACACACACACACACACACACACACACACACACACACACACACACTAGGGGTGGTGTTACATACATTAGCGGGGCTCACAGTGTTAGCCGCACATCTCCCGCTCTCTTACCCGCCGGTCCCGGAGGCTCCGCCTCTTCCTCCTCCTCTCCCTGTTTCCCACGCTTTCACCCCCCCCCCCGGCGCCGCTACAGTCAGCGGGGGAGCGGCGCTCCACACAGAGGGGGAGCGGCCACAACACGCTGCCTCCCACCTCAGACCCACGTGGGAGCTGCTGGATGGGTGAGGGAGCTTCCGGACAGGTGAGGGAGCTACCGGACGGGTGAGGGAGCTGCCGGACGGGTGAGGGAGCGGCCGGACGGGTGATTGAGCGGCCTTCACCTCCCCTCACTCACTTCCCCTCCACCCCCCATTCCCCCCCGGCACCGCTACAGTCAGTGGGGGAGCGAATCGAGCGA
Source organism: Ascaphus truei (assembly GCF_040206685.1). Lineage (NCBI taxonomy): Eukaryota > Metazoa > Chordata > Amphibia > Anura > Ascaphidae > Ascaphus > Ascaphus truei. Next base: position 30,864,598 of record NC_134489.1, read on the forward strand.
GCGCGCGCCCGGGACACAGCGGGGGAGCGGCCACAACACGCTGCCTCCAGCCTCAGATCCACGTGTGAGCTGCCGGACGGGTGAGTGAGCGGCCGGACGGGTGAGGGAGCGGCCGGACGGCTGAGTGAGCGGCCTTCACCTCCCCTCACCCCCCTTCACCTCCCCTCACCCCCCTTCACCTCCCCTCACCCACCTTCACCTCCCCTCACCCACCTTCACCTCCCCTCACCCCCCTTCACCTCCCCTCACTCCACTTACCCACCCTTCCACATCCCCTCCACCTCCCCTCCACCCCCCCTCCACCTCCCCTCCCCCAATCACCTCCCCTCCACCTCCCCTTCACCTCCCCTCCACCCCCCCTTCACCCCCCTTCACCTCCCCTCCACCCCTTCACCTCTTCTCCACCCCCCCTTCACCTCCCCTCCACCCCCCTCCACCTCCCCTCCACCTCCCCTCCACCCCCCTGCACCTCCCCTTCACCCCCCTTCACCCCCCCCTTCACCTCCCCTTCACCCCCACCTTCGCCTCCCCTCCACCCCCCCTTCACCTCCCCTCCACCCCCCTCCCCCCTTCACCCCCCCATCCACCCCCCTTCACCTCCCCTCCACCCCCCCTTCACCTCCCCTCCACCCCCTTCACCACCCCTCCACCCCCCCTTCACCTCCCCTCCACCCCTCTCCTTCACCTCCCCTTCACCCCTCCCCTTCACCTCCCCTACACCCCTCCCCTTCACCTCCCCTCCACCCCCACCTTCACCTCCCCACCACCCCCACCTTCACCCCCCCTCCACCCCACTTTCACCCCCCCTCCACCTCCCCTCCACCCCCACCTTCACCCCGCCCTTACAACCTCCCACCACTTCCCCCCTCCTCCCACCTTCCCACCACCTCCCCCACCTTCCCATCACCTCCCCCCCCTTCCCACCTTCCCACCACCTCCCCCCCTTCCCACCTTCCCACCTTCCAACCACCTCCCCCCCATTCCCACCGCTCACACCCCTGCGCCACACAGCCGCCGCACGCACTCAACAGACACCCGCCACACTCGACACACACCCGCCGCCTCTCACCCACCCCACACACTCGACACACACCTGCCGCATCCTTCCCCTACGCAACAATATCACTGACCAGCTGTCACCCACAGCCTCACACCCTAGCAAGACCCCGACCCACAGCCAGCACTCACTATCCACGCGCCACCCATACTGAACACCCACCTGCTGCCTCACACACGCTCACACCCTAGCAGGATACACGCCTCACATTTTCACATCACTTATGTCACCAAAATATACATTGTACTGTGGTGTGTTTACAATAAACCATTTTTATACAACATCGTATTACATTTTCTTCCATCTTTCTTTTCAACATTATTATCCAACCTTTACAACAAATAGTCACCTATTGTTCCACGATTTATAAATAATACTACCGATTACGGATTTACATCCCGGGCAACGCCGGGTATATCAGCTAGTATGCTATAAACCACCAAATATCAGTAAGATTGAGGAAGCTAAAATACTTTTGCAAATGGAGAAGGCATCAAAACTAGGTTATGTTTGCATAATGGGTGATTTTAATTATCCAGACATAGATTGTGGCAATGAGATTAGCATTACAGCAAAAGGAAAAAGTTTTTAGGGGGTGCTTAAAGACACTTATATGACCCAAATAATTGAGGAACCAACTATAGGAGAGGGGCAATACTGGATTTGGTCATATCAAACAATGTAGAAGAAATAGCAAATATTCAAGTCCTGGAACATTTGGGTAACAGTGATCACAACATGGTCTCATTTGAAATAAATGATCATAAAACAGATTACTTGGGTTTAAGAAAGACCTTAAACTTTAGAAAGGCGTATTTTTATAACTGATGACTAATCTAAAAGTAACACATTGCGATGATGCTTTTGCAGGGAAAAATGAAGAAGATACTATGCCTATGTCAATGTCTTTAAAACATTGTTAGAAAAGCACACTCATCAGTGTATACCCTTGGGTAATAAGTATAAAAAAATAAGTCAAAACCAATGTGGCTAAATAAACAGGTAGGGGAGGAAATGGACAAGAAGAGAAAGGCGTTTAGATTCTTTAAGTCAGAAGGGACAGAGACATCGTATCAGAATTATAAGGAATGTAACAAAAATTGCAAAAGGGCAATCAAATTAGCAAAAATGGATAATGAAAAAAGGATTGCAATAGAAAGTAAGAACAACCCTAAAAAGTTCTTTAAGTACCTTAATAACAAAAAAAATTAGGAAAGAAAATATAGGATCTTTTCAGTGTGAGAAAGGCAGGCAGATTATTGGAGATAAGGGAAAAGCAGAGGTATTAAACAAATTATTTGCCTCTGTGTTTACCAGGGAAGAATCAATTTCAATTGTAGTGCCGAAGGAGGGAAGCCACAACCTCTATATTAAGGAACAATTGGTTAACTGAGGAAGAAGTTCACAGACAGCTTGAAAAAAATTAAGTAAATAAGGCACCTGGGCCCGATGGCATACATCCAAGAGTTCTCAAGGAGTTAAGTTCAGTAATAGCCAAACCATTACATTTAATACTTAAGGACTCCATATCCACAGGCTCAGTACCACAAGATTGACGTAAAGCAGATGTGGTGATTAGATTTAAACAGGGCGCTAGATCACAACCGGGGAATTACAGATCTGTAAGCCTGACTTCAATAGTGGGGAAACTACTTGAAGGTTTAATACGGGATAATATTCAGCAATACCTAATGGAAAACAAAATTATTAGTAATAGTCAGCATGGATTTATGAATGATAGATCATGCCAAACTAACCTTATTTGTTTCTTTGAGGTGGTAAGTAGGAATTTAGACCAAGGTAATGCAGTTGATGTGGTCTACTTAGATTTTGCAAAGGCTTTTGATATGGTGCCACACAAGAAGTTGGTGTACAAAATAAAGCAAATTGGACTCTAAAAATATATGCACCTGGATTGAAAACTGGTTGAAGGACAGATAACAGAGGGTTGTCATAAATGGAAATTTTCAGATTGGGATAGGTTCGTGAGTGGAGTACCTCAGGGATCGGTACTGGGACCACTGCTTTTTAACTTGTTTATTAATGACCTTGAGGTTGGCATCGAGAGCAAAGTCTCCATTTTTGATGATGATACTAAATTGTGTAAGGTAGTAGAATCAGAGCAGGATGTAATTTCTCTCCAGAAGGACTTGAAGAGACTGGAAACGTGGGCAGGTAAACGGCAGATGAGATTTAATACAGATAAATGTAAGGTTATGCATTTTGGAAACAAGAATAAACAGGCGACTTGCAAACTAAATGGGGATAAATTGGGGGAATCTTTGATGGAGAAGGATTTAGGAGTGCTTGTAGACAGCAGGATTAGCAATAGCGCCCAAAGTCATGCAGTAGCTGCAAAGGCAAACAAGATCTTATCTTGCATTAAACGGACAATGGATGGAAGGGAAGTAAACATAATTATGCCCCTTTACAAAGCATTAGTAAAACCACACCTTGAATATGGAGTACAATTTTAGGCGCCACTCCTTAGAAAAGACATTCTGGAACTAGGGAGAGTGCAGAGAATAGCCACCAAATTAATAAAGGGGATGGACAATCTAACTTACGAGGAGAGGCTAGCTAAATTAGATTTATTTACATTAGAAAAGAGGCGTCTAAGAGGGGATATGATAACTATATACAAATATATTCGGGGACAGTACAGGGAGCTTTCCAAAGCCACCGTTCATCCCAAGAGCAGTACAAAGGACTCAGGGTCATCCCTTTAGGTTGGAAGAAAAGGAGATTACACCAGCAACAAAGGAAAGGTTCTTTACAGTAAGGGCAGTTAAAATATGAAATTCATTACCTATGGAGACTGTGATGGCAGATACAATGGATTTGTTCAATAAAATGTTGGACATCTATTTAGAAGGGAAAGGTATACAGTGATATACCAAATAAGTAAACATGGGAAGAATGTTGATCCAGGGAGTAATCCGATTGCCAATTCTTGGAGTCAGGAAGGAATTTATTTTTTCCCTTATGAGATATCATTGGAGGATACTGTATAACACTGGGGGTTTAATGTATTAAACTAATAAAATGCATAAAAAATACATAAAAAAAGAAAATGTCCAGAAAAATATATATAAAAAATATATACAAATCCCAAGATATTAGAATTGCTATCCAAAAGAGTCTCTGCAGCCCGAATGAAGGGAACACCACTTCCTTGAGGATATCTACAAAAACACAGAAAAAACAGGCGCACTCATAGCGTAAAATTGTATAACAATAAATTTATGGAATAAGGGATAAAAATACACACTCACAAACAGAGCTGAATAAAATGCATTTTTGAGTACAACTCAGCCCGTTCAGACGCAGGAACCCAAAGAGGAGGACTTCGGTGTGATGTCCGCGGTGTGTCTTGCCACAATAGCCCCTCTATGTCCCAGTAGGGTCCGAAAGCCACGAGGGACGCCGCCTTCCCCTTGCTCCGGCGCTACACAGAGCAAACACTGAATCAAATCTCGCGTGAGCTCGATGACGTCAGCGAGGTTTCAGCCGGAGAGAGTTCACAGTGTAAACAGGAACTTGAATATCTGAATGGCTGGTAGCAAAATGCTAGCAACGCAGCAAAAGTGCAATATATGCAGATGAGTGTCAGTATAAAATATACAAACTGGACAGTAGGCTCCACAGCAATCTCTACGCGTTTCGTCTCGAACGAGACTTCATCAGGAGAAGTTGGACATCTATTTAGAAGGGAAAGGTATACAGTGATATACCAAATAAGTAAACATGGGAAGAATGTTGATCCAGGGAGTAATCCGATTGCCAATTCTTGGAGTCAGGAAGGAATTTATTTTTCCCCTTATGAGATATCATTGGATGATACTGTATAACACTGGGGTTTATTTTTTTGCCTTCCTCTGGATCAATAAGTTTATATATGTATATATATATATATATATATATATGTATATATATATATATATATATATATATATATATATATATATATATATATGATAAAGTATATTTTGTCTAAATTTAGCATAGGTTGAACTTGATGGACATATGTCTTTATTCAACCTCATCTACTAAGTAATTATGTAATTATCTTCTGCCATCTACCACCAGCAGTATAACAACCATCACCGTCATCATTATCTTAGTGGCAAAATCAACACTTTCAAACATGACATTATATTAGTTATATTTTATTTGAACCATTAGGTGGGAGGCCCACACAATCCTGCCCCCAAACTGCTGTGCTCTACCAGGCAGGCAGTGCTGCAGCCATCCCTAACATCTCTGTCTGAATTGCCAGTTGTCAAATTAACACCTGGCAATGTAGAACCTTCAGCCACCAGTTAAGTAACATCCAGCTTGGCATTCAGAAAGTATGTGATTATAGGCAGCACTCCTTATGAAAGTTATTAGAACAGCTCTGAAATGAAGGATTCATGGGAACAATGGAGGGACCCCTAATCCCTCCCAAACAACATATAGAACACAATTTGTGTTCACAGCACTCCAATTAAACACACACAGACATTGTATACATAATTATTAACTCAATGTGTATTGATAAGGCAACATATCACACCGCAACTAACTAAGAAGAAAAAAAACAGTGGAATGCAGACAGGCACAGCCTGTAGGAGATGAAGGGAGAGGATAGGGAGTGTGGAGGGGAAAAATTGATATCACAGTACAGTGAGGAAGGGAAAAAACCCTAAATGGAACAAATTGAGGGAAAATGAGGGGGCAACGTTTTGGGGTCAACAACCTCTTCCAGTGGCCCATTCCCAAAGTCCATAACAAAAAGGGACTAAGGTACTTCCCTACACCCTCATGTACAGATCCTCCCACCAGGGGAATGAAAACAATAACAGCAGTAGCAATGATTAGTGGCACACCAAAATAACAACAGTCAGTATAATACATATCTCATATAGAAATGAATTGCAAAGTGGCTTATGTGTCACAAAAAGAACTACACCGTATGGTACTAAGTAATAACTATATCACAAAATAAGCTACACCAACCACAACACTAGCGCAATGTGGAGATACAGTAGGAGAAACTAAGACATAATCAAATGAGGGTGTAGCTACATTTGGTGGTGTACTAGCAAATCATGAGCAGACAGCTGTTGTGCTGATTGATAGATAAATTGATCCACAACACAATGTGCTGGAGCACATTGTAACAGTTACACATTGTAACTGGCTGTGTAACAGAATTTTAGCATGCTGCAAACGTGTAAAAAGAAAGAAGACTGCTCAATGGGAAAATCTTAACATATACTGTACAGCTAGAGTATTACAGCTATCTAAAGCATAACCACAGTAATCCAGCTGTGCCAGTATAACAGGCTAGGAAAAGCTACGATAATCCTGCTGCCAAACGTAAGGAACAAGGAAAATGATACGAAACCCAGTCTCTGCAAACTGTCAGGTAAGCCACTAATTTTGTTTTTGGTGATGTCATATTAAAGGGAAGTATAGCCTTCCTGTTTGGCTGGCTTCCTTCCCTTTTGATGATATCACATCCTTTCAACAAAAAAAATCTGTCACATGAAACACCATCCAATCGGATTGGGGGTGTATCATTTGATACTCAAATGTGACGTTACAGGCGTTATATAAGGCCTGTCCCGTCTCATATGAGCTTAAGGAGACGACGGGACAATGTCCTGCACAGTATTGGATTACAAAGAAAGAAGAGAAGATACGAGAAAGAAGAAAGAAGACAAGAACGTACCAGAAGTTGAAGAGCATTGCGTCAAGGGGTTCCTGCTGAAGTCAGAATCGGAGGGTGAAGACATCAAAAGGCAAGAAAAACATTGATTGTATGTTACAGTATTTTGATTTTTTTAGTCTGTTTGTTTGTTTTTTGTTGCCCATTGACTGCCAATGTGTTTATCTATACTCTTTAAGGGTATAGATATGCACAGTGACAAGCAATGCATTTTTTCGCAAATGCCTGTTTTGATTTAATTGTTATGTATTTTTGGTGCTTGGTTTATTTGGTGTGTATTTTTTATTTGTTTCTTGTGTATTTTTGGTGGTTTTTCTTGTGTTTTTTTTTAATTCTTGTGTATTTTTGGTGCTTGTTTTTTTTAGGTTTCCCATTGACAGCCATAGTGGCTAATCATGCTCATATCATATGGGCATGGTGTACCACTGTGTCAATCAATAGGTAGAGGGTGGGTGTAGTTGCCCCGGGGTTGGTGATTAGGCCTCCTGGGTGGGTAACTCCTTAATTACTAAAATGGTTACTAACCGCCAAGGTGATTAAAGGGTAGGTGGCCAATAGTTTCTTTTTTATTGAAATGTTCCTGTCAACGGAGGACAAGAACGGGGAGTAAGACATCCTGGCAGAGGTAAGTTAAAGTCTTATTTACTTTATGCTGGCTGGGCAATATTTTATTTTTAATGGGCAAATGTACTGTTATCCATATCTGGTAAATAGTAATTTTGCCCATTATTATACTGTGGTAGAGGAGAGGGAGGGTTGTTGGGGGTACAGGGGGTGGGTGGGTTGTGTATTGGTAGGTAGTAGGTATTTTTATATATATTGTGGGTAGGGGGATTTGGTGAAGGGGGTACTTGGCCTAGGGTTGGTGGTTAGGTTTACCGGGTGGGTAGTGGGGGTGGTTACACCACTATGGTAATGAAGGGGTTAACTCCTCCTGCAGCCTTCCCGGTAGGCCTAACTACCCACCCTGCTGCCGACAGAAAGTGACTTCACACCCTCACTGAAGCTACAGTGGTCATCCTGCTTCCAGTCAATTCCTGCCCTCAGTTCCTGACAGGATGTCAGCGTCTCTGTCTGACCCTCATTGCCAGCAGCTGCTTCTGGCGCTTAACTAGCAGGCAGTTGTCCCTGACTTTGCTTGTGCAAAGTACTCCGTACCTTGTTCTGCTTGAGCTCTGCCTTTGCTTCAGTGATTGTCTGTTGTGCCTTATTTCTGCTTGGACTCGAGTATCCCTGCCTGCCACGACCCCAGAATTTGACTTGACTGCCCCTGCATCCCAGACCTCAGATCCCAGGCCAAGGTCGATGTACTACTACCTACCTCTACCCTGTGGGTCCGTATCCTGCCTTGCAGTCAGCAAAGTTACAGTTTATTGGGAAATAGGGGATCCCCAAGGCTGAAATCAATGCAGTTTCGCTGAGGAGACCCCCTGCTCCCGCACACTAGTATTAAAATTAATATTTGAAATGCACGAGCTGTGCATGGAGATGCAGCTCTTCCAGTTTCAACAAGCAGTTGCCGAGCGATAGAGCTTTGAAAAAAAAGTAAAAACAAGTCTTTCGATGCTGCATTTGTTTTTACCAAAGTTGAAAAAAATGCTGTTTTTTCTTAGTGAATACCGTTTTAACTCATGCTTTAGAGCGCAATAAAACAATGCAAAGTCGATTGGCAATGCACTGATTTTATTATTGTTTAATGAATTGGCCCCTTAGACTGTAATAGTCTCTCCTTTTTTGAATATCGCGACGGAGTGGCCATGATCCAGACTCTGAAATAAACCCTCCGGCTTCAGCGACTCAGCGACTCGAAGGAAGCAGAATACACCCTCCGTTGAGACAGATACATCTGTATGTGAGCATAAGGACATACGGATTCCCTGCCCGTGCTGGGAATTCACCTGGCTGATTTCCGGCAACTCCAATTCCAATTGACACATCACAGAGGCTAACTGATCCAGCCTGAAGGAAGCAGGGCGAAGCATCTTGATTCAACATCTGAGCTACTTTCTGATGATATATGCAATAAATAATTTACTTCCTGTAAGGGCATTACTGTTTTTATCTTGGTTTTTTACCCCAAATAAACTTTATTACACCATTGCGTGTCCCACCAATTTTGTGTTTTTTCTTTCTCCATGCCTAGGTTACGAGTAACCTGTAATTAGTTTTGATTGAAGGGATGATTAAATATGGTTTTAACCCTTGATAAACCAGCTGGTTAAAATATATATAAATTCTTTCTATTGGATGACTTTAAACGTTCATTTTTTGGGAGACTTTGTGCTTAGGACACGTAACTTTTCATTGTAGTATGTGTTACTCTTACACAGAATTTTCACTTGAGTATATTTTGCATTCAGTGTTCTTTATCTCTATCATCTAGATTTGTTTATTGTTTCACTTTACATATCTCATATTGCATTTATGTGTTCACACAGTTAATCCTTATTTCACGTGTTTTGGTATAGCGCACTTAGATATTTCTTCATAGTGATGGTGATAAAGGAGAATGAGTGGCTCAGTGTGTAAAGACACTGACTGGCACTGAGTTTGTAAGCAGGGGAACCTGGTTCAATTCCTTGTGACCCTGGGCAAGTCACTTTATCTCCCTGTGCCTCAGGCACCAAAAAACATAGATTGTAAGCTCCACAGGGCAGGGACCTGTGCCTGCAAAATGGCTCTGTAAAGCGCTACGTACATCTAGCAGTGCTATGCAAGAACATGCTATTATTATTATTTGAATGGTGAGCTGTGATTGACTTACAAATGTCCATGGTGGCATCGATACTACTGTTACTTCCACCACATCGACTGGATTGTGTCCTCTCCACTCTAACCACTGACGTAACTGTTAACAAATAACACTGTCGCTCACTGACACTGTCTACAGCGGCTTGTTGTGTCTGTCCACAACGCTTTCATCACTAGCACCAACCCTGATCCGTCATCATCATAATTTTTTCTTTGTCAAAAATTCAAAATGGCATCTTATTTTATTTGAACATCTAGTGGGGGGCTAAACATGCCAGCACCCCATCTGCCATGCTATGCTAAGAAGTTCCACAACATAACATCTAGGGTGGAATTGATACCTGGCACTGTCTGTGGGCCGGCCACCAGCCTCCAGCCTCCATTTACATAACATTTAGGTTGGTCCGTGCTTGACTTGTTTGATATTTGTATGTCTTAAAACGAGTTACAGTTCCATCTCTCAGTACTGTATGGGTTTGAAGGAGGGTCCAAGGACATGCTTTTTTTTATATAAAAAAAAAACAATAATTAAACCCCTCTAAAATTCCAGAATCTGAACTCCCAGCCTAGGAGAAGTTCCAGCCAGCCACTGTGTCTGGAATGAGATTAAAAAGACCTGTGCTTACTGTAGCTCTACTCCCCACCAGTGAGGGAGTACAGAGCACAAACAAGTGATGAGGAGTTGCTTCCATTCTCTTTTCGTGCCCTTGAGTCCCCAAACTCAGAGTAACTTGTGACTTGCACTTTAAAGGTTAGTCACAAATCTTTGGCCATATTACTGGCCAATGGGTACTGGCCTCCCGTGATTGTCTGCTCCTGGCATTAGTCAAGATGACTATGCAAGACCATTGCACTACTGTATTCGTAAAGAGAACACTGACTCTAAGTCCTCTGATGTCTGGGAAGGTTTACAGTTTGACTCCCTTCCAATGGACATCACAGTTGGGGTGGACGGTAACCCCTCATGTGGATTTTTTTTACTTTTAATAATGCCCAGTTAGTTTCCAGTTACAGTGCACTTATGAATTATCAGTTTCTTTTATTGTTTGTTTATGTGGTTCTAGTTTTCCTACTTGGGCCTTAAAAACCAATAGGATTTGGACCACTCATTAAACATGCATAAAACATTTGACTGCTTAAACAGCCACTAATGTAAGAGCTAGGCTGGAAAACTTGACACATGTCTTGTTGCAGCACTTCACACCGACAAGTCTCATCTGTATTGAGCACACACCATAAAAATGTAAATGTAACAAACATTTTATGTTTTTATTACTGAAAAATGTATTTCTTTTAGGGAAAATTGGGAACAGAATTAAAAAAAAGGAGGATGGGGAGTATGAGGCTTTGGCGCCATCATCACCCTCACTGAATTCCACAATGTCCATCTTGTTCCGTGACATTCATTTATTCCCTTCCACCCACACTGAGGCTGCAGCGGCCATCTTGGTCACTGGCATCTTGCCTATAAAGAGGCAGGAGTTCCTTCAGAATGTTGCTAGAGCATAGTTCCTGTTTGTTCCTGTCTTGGTCCTGTGTTCTTGTTGCTCTTCACAATGCCTTGTTTACAGCCTGTGACTCCGACCTTGCACCTCTGACTCCTGCCTCGACCATTGCCTGTGTTCACAAACTTGCTCCTTTACCGCCTGCCTTGACCCCAGCCTGTGACCACAACTATTCTATTCTCGATTCAGAAATCTAGCTCTCAGTTCAGGTCGGTGATCTATATCCTATCTGAGCCTTGTGTGTCACTTTCTTTTTAGAGACAAGCATCGTTAGAGAGGGAAGGTTAAAGGAGTACACCACAGTAGAGAAGCATTTTTAACAGACCGAGAAAAAGCAAATACAATACCATATTTCCCATAAACAATCAAAGCCACATAAACACGTAAATACATCATCCTAGATAGAGCGCTCTTTGGAATCATTTTCTGCAGCTCACTGTAAGTTTATCTGTGTTGCCAGGGGTCCTATGTTTTATGTCTCAAGATGGCCGCAAGACTCTCTATCTCCATCACTTCATCTACCTTTTGTACTACTATTTTCTATGGTGGGGTTAGATGATATTTCCACATAGCCATTATTGAGCCTCAGTTAGAATGTGGATAATTGGTCTCATACTGTCTGGATTTATATTCTCAATTGGCTTTGCTAGGATAATTACTAGTGGGTCCGGGGGGATTGTAATTCCCATTGTTTCCTGGATTAGAGTTTTCACCATTGTCTAGAACCTTTGTACCTTGGAACAGGCAGGACCTGAACTGAGCTTTCCACGGAAGGAAGCCCTCAAATGTTACTGAGTTGAAGCAGTTCTGTAAGGAGGAATGTGCTCAAATTCCTCAAAACCGATGTGAGAGACTGACCAGCAGTTACAGGAAATGCTTAGTGAAAGTAATTGCTGCTCAAGGGGTACTGAATCTAGAAGTTCACATTTTTTTTAACACAAGAATATTTAATGTTTAATTATTTGTGGATAAACAAATGTAGAAAAAGTATCATGTTTTGTGGTATTTGTTTGATCAGATTATCTTTATCTATTATTAGGACTTAAATTAAGATCTAATAACATTTAGGTTTGAAATATATGAAAATCCTAAGGGGTTCCCAAAATTTTTCTTGCCACTGTATATTGTGAACACTTTGATATAAGTACAATTATTGTGGCAACTCCCAACACACATTTTAGAACACTGGTATTGGATTAATTTCCCTTTGATCTATTTATTTCCTTGTTTAGAAACTTCTAGCTTAACAGTTGAATAAACTTTGCTCATGAGACATGATGCCTAAACTCGCTTCAGACCCCAATCGATGATGGTGCACCACTACACAACTCCAAACTTTAAAAGTAGCCAAGATGCAACCAGTGTCAGTAGCTACAGTAGACAGTACATACTGTATCTGAGTCATAATGACTGTCAAATAATTTGGTGTTCTGTATAGTGACAGACCCGACAGAAAAGGACGAGGTCAAGGAGTGAAATTACAGTAAGACAAAGTAGGACTGAGGAATTGAATTGGGACTGAGCCAATTACTTTCACGGATGAGGCTGGACAGGACAAAGGATCTCCATATAAATTGAGGAGGCACAACAAAAAGGGACAGTATCATTAGCGCGCTATGAGTCTATCCATGACCGCTCCAAATCCTAGAATTGGCAGGGGTGGTTCATCCTCAAATTCTCGATTATGGTCTATTTCCACATATCATCAACAACCTCACCACTACTAACAATGTCCCCACAAGGATGAGTTTCCACAGGCATGGAGATGAATGGAGAAGGAACAGAATCATATCTCACAGCAGAGGTTCACTGTGTAACCCGACTGGGCCTAGTGTGCCGTTGAGGAGGAGTGGGTGACAAACGACTCCATCGGAGGGTGGTGGTGGTGGAGGTGCCACTTCCAAAATGACCTGCAGCAGAATCATCACGGGAGACACGTTAGGACGCACAGGTTTACTGATGCTGTCTCTCCCTGACATCAACATTGGTTGGTCTGCAAGTGCTCCTGCAGAACACTATCCCCAGGCATCCTCCACTCCTGCCCTTATGCACCGCTGCACCAAAACTCATGCAGTACACAACCACATAATCACTTATATAGCTATGGCTGGGCAATCGGAAGTATTCCAACACCATGCTGGTGGCGTCTCCACCTGTGTGCCGGAAGAAGGGCCAGTCAGAAGACCAGCAGCACACCCAAGGTAAGGTATGGGCAGGGGGCTGATGTGGGATATATATATTTAATTAATAATCTTTAAGATCTGCTAGAACAGCATATGTTAGGCCAGGTAAAGCTAGTGTATATGTACTGTATATATATATATATATAAATACACACACTTGGGGGCTAAATTTTAAAAAGGATGTTGACTCCCTTTAAATGTGTTTATTCTGATGTACTGTATATTTGCAAACTCATGTGGCCAGTATTCCTATTCATGTTTTTCAAATCAAAGGCAGATAGGCAGGTTGAGATGATCAGAGGGTGAGATGTACAGTACCAGGTCCTATTCACAATCCTCTCTTATTCCTGTTTCTCCCTGTTATAAACTTTTTACTGTTCATCTGAGGCTGTATTATAATGATGTAGCATTTTGGAAAAAATATGCAAAGAAGGAGCCCAGAACTTGAAGATAAGATGGCAAAAACCTCTACAGCCACCATGTGTTTGCCTTTGGTGCTGAGATAAGCTGGGATAAATGTCAACCAAACACTGGCAAAAACCAGCATGCTGAAAGTGATAAACTTGGTTTCATTAAAAGTATCAGGGAGCTTCCTGGCCAGAAATGCCACTAGGAGGCTAATAGAGGCCAAGAGACCCATATAGCCCAAAATGCATGAAAATAACACTTTGGATCCCTCATTGCATTCAATAACTATGGTTCCAATCTCTGCTGCCATATTGAGCTCTGCAAAGGGGGGGAAACTGGCCAGCCAGACAGTGCACAAGATTATCTGGATCATTGTACAGAAAGGAACAATATAAATGGGAATCCTGAATCCCACCAGCTTTCTTATCCTGCTGTCCGGATTGGTAGCACTGAACACCAGGATGACAGTGATAGTTTTGGCCAGTATCACGGAAAGGCAAACAGAGAATATGACCCCAAACACCACCTGGCGAAGCATGCAAGTCGTCATGGTCGGTCGACCAATGAATAAAAAGGAGCAGAGGAAGCAGAGAATGAGGGAGATGAGGAGGAGGTAGCTTAGCTCTGTGTTATTGGCCTTTACTATGGGAGTCTTGCGCTTTATTATGAACAAGCAAAGCACAGAAACTGTGAGAAAACACAAAATTATTGAAATACCAGCCAAAGAGGCTCCTAAAAAATCTTCATAGGAGAGGAACTGGATGAGTTTTGGCACACACAACACTTTTATGGTATTAGGCCATTTATCTTCTGGGCATCTGAGGCATTCACTGTTATCTGGAAAAAAATAATAAAAATAATAATTATTAGATTAACAGTCACTGTTCCTGTCTTGAAGACAAAGTTGTCCAACTGCGAAAAAGTTCACACAAGGCAAGATTATAATTTGTTTTCCTAAATCATTTTTTTCCAATCTTTTCATACACAGCAAACAACAATTTAAATTATGTCTACAGTATACTGACTTATTGAGGATTTGTAATTAGGAGCAGAACTACAGAGCCCTGCATCCTATTCCTATACTGCTAAGTAAGATGATACAGTACGTACAGAGATTTGAACGATCTGTGGTTGCTGACAATTCATATCCAGCTTTCAGATATAGGAAGGACTAACCATAGATTTCAGGGTAATGATTTGCTAATATTTTTCTGTAACTAAATTAGTAACAAATGTTGGAAGTACAGTATTTGTACAGTATGTGTAGTATTACACACCAGCAGGGTTGAGGATCTCCCCTTCAGAGCATGGTAAACAATCAAAACAGCAGATCTGTTGCCCTTGGCGTGTGGCTCTTCTGTGGCCTTTTGGGCATGGGGCACTGCAGACTGATAAAGGAGCCTGGAAGAAAGTGAGAAATGATGTCACGTCCATTGTACAATACTATGTAGTAGATCAACCATATGATGTAGTGCCTCACTCACAATGCTACATACAAACATTATGCAGGGCATGGTCAATAGGGTGTGGCTATTGAGTCTATAATTTAATAGTGTCAACACAAGCTCAAAGTCTGTTTTCTAGGACCATAATATGTAAGCACGGGTAAACAAGTGGTGGCTGCAGTGAATCAGTTAGGAATTTTGTGGTTGGAAGTATTGTAGTTCAGAGTACAAAGCCATTATGGTATATTGCATGATGTATATTGCAGTTCCAACATCATATCCCTGCCGTCTCTTTTATTTACCCAGATATTTAAAAAAAGACTATTCACCAAATTGCCATCTTTAACCTTTTACGCAATTTCTAGGTTTGCCAGGGAAAACTAGGATTTCTATAGCCCATACTGTATCCCAGTACCAGAGGCAGAGTTATATTAGCAGATAAAAAAAGACCATAAATACACCAGGGAAGATGTAAGGTTTGTGTAGCTATTCAATCCTAAACCTATACACTAATGAATGTTTCAGTTGAGGATCTCTAAATATGTTCTCACTTAGAGTCTCTGGTTATAAATCCTTATATACCGGTACAAAGTATGGCTATAGTTGGAAATCACTGAGCTCCGATAAAGGATACCGGAGCTCCATCCCACATTAACCGCCGTTGACTAACGCAGGATTTGGCTGATATACTGTACAGTACCTTACCAGAGATTAGGGAATCTCACCTTATGGGGCCTTTGCAGTAAGCATTCATAAGCGAGTTATCGAGCACTTATTGCCCAAAATGCCTACTGCTATTTAGTAAGTGTCGATAAGTGAGCGATAAATGACTGAATCATTCCAAAACATTTTGTTAAAAAAAAAATTGCAGAGTGAGCAGCGATAAGCTACTTATCGCCGCTTTCAGGAATGTTCATAAACTCGTGCAATTCTAGTAGCCGTGATTAGGTTATCGACGCCTATCGCGGATCTAGAAAGGCGATTTTTTCCCCCAAATCCAAATGCCAGGAAAAGTTGGTGTGAGGGTGGTGAGAAGCTGCCGGTAAGCGGCGAGACCGGCTTTTTTCTTAGAAAAATAAATGCATTTTTCCTGAATCGTATTGATGCTGGGCGTCTCCAGAGCTAATACCCGTTACTATCAGCACCAGAGACCCCCTGCATGAATCCGATGCATGAAAAATGCATTTACAGGCAACTTCATTAACTTAGCGGCTAACCGCTAAGGCAATGAAGGGGTTAACCACCAATGTCATGCTTATTGTGGGTAGCGGGAGTGGGTAAAGGTGGTATTTGGCCCTTGGTGGGTGTTTAGGCCTTGCGGGTGGACTTAACCCCTTCATTACCTTAGCGGTTAATATCACTAAGGTAATGAAGTGGTTAAACGGTCCCACTACCTACCCGGTAGGCCTAAACACCCATTCATCTACCACCGCTACCCATAATTAAAAAAAATACAACAGCCCTACTATCCACCTTCTAGGCCACCAAAAACCATTACAATATTTAATAAACAACAATACACAACCCTCCCACCCCCTGTGCCCCCACATAAAACCATTATTTATTTTTTTAAACACAGGATTAATACCACAGTCCAGCGGGGGTTCTGGGTGGTCCCCACGGGTGTCCACAGGCCCCACAGCGCACCCTGGGGGTTCCCACGGGTGTCCATGGGCCCCAACAGGGTCCACGGGTGGTCCCTGTGGGTGTATGGGGGTCCCTGGGTCATCCTAACGGGTGTCTGGGGGCCTTCAGGTGGTTCCCATGGGTGTCTTGGGGCCCTCGGGTGGACAAGGAAACTGGGGACTGTAGAGGGGCTTTAAGGAGCAGTAGATGCCAGTAAGCAAGATGGGCTTAGAAAAGGGGAGGCAGATTTTGCCAACAAGGATTTCAACAGAGGGTGGGCTTGGTAGGCAATGTAACATTGTAAATTGTAAGGTGGCTGCAATATAAAATAACACCCCTCCTCCTCTCTTTGACCATCTCTCCTAGAAATGGAGTATCCCTGAATAGCAAAATTTGCATCAGGAGTTTTGGCTCCATTTCCTAGATTTTGTAAAGGCTTTTGATACTGTTGATCATGCTATCCTGCTTAACAAACTCCAGTGCTCTTGATTAGGGAAACATGGTTTCATTCCTACCTATCAGGTAGATCCCAACATGTGTCCATCTCAGGATCTAACTCCAACCCTTTGGATATCACATGTGGTGTCCCGCAAGGCTCTATTCTGTTATGGGGCCCCTACTTTTCTCAGTGTTCATCAATGATCTTCCTACAGCTTGTAAGGGAGCCTCAATACACATGTATGCAGATGACACACTCTTATATGCACATAGCCATAGCCTCTCCGACCTTGATCACATACTTCAATCTGACTTTTTGAGACTTGAAATATGGATTTCCCAAAACAAACTGTTTTTAAACACTGACAAGACTATACCAATGGTATTTGGGACCAAGACTAAATTTTTAAAGCTTCCAGTGACTGATCTCCAGATCAGAACCAACGCTAACACCACCCTAGCTCCTGTTATTAGTTTTAAATACTTGGGAATATGGTTTGACGCCCACTTAACATTCAGGATGCCCATTGATACCCTGACATCCAAAACCTATGCCAAACTAGGTGTACTTTACAGGAACAAATCCTCCCTAAGTCTGCTGGTCAGAAAGCGTATCGCACAGCAGATGCTAATGCCAATTATCGACTATGGAGACATAGTATATGGCTCGGCACCCCAAACCCACCTTAGCAAACTTGACACCCTCTACAATTCAATATGCCGTTTTGTTCTCCAATGCAACTACAAAACACATCACTGCGAAATGCTCAAAGAACTAGATTGGTCATCACTTAAGTCTAGGCGCAAAGTACATCTTTGCTGTCTTGCCTTCAAATACTTTCTGGGCAAGCTACCCATGTATCTGAACAAGCTTCTTACCTCTACCACATGTAGTACTTATCATCTGAGATCTGACTCCAAAAGACTGTTCATGGTCCCAAGGCTCAACAAAGAAGCCGTCTGCTCCTCCTTCTCTTACCGTGCACCCCAAAACTGGAACAACCTGATGCACCAGGCCAACGCTTCTAAAGGTAAGATACATATTGGATGTATGTACTTCTATTTTTACAGGTTTTTTTTATTGGATTTTTTTGTTTGTTTTTGTTTTTCATTGCCCATTGACTGCCAATGTATTCATCTGTGCCTGTTTAGGGTACAGATGAATACAGTAATAGCAAATGCATTTTTGGCAAATGCATTTCTTCTATTTCCTTTTATATTTTCTATTTATTTGTATTGTTTAGATTAAATTGTTTGGAATTGTGATGGCTTGAATTTTCTTATATTTACAGATTGTTTTGTGTTTTTATTTAATGATGGGTTTTTTTTGGCTACTGGTTAAAATTGGTGTTGTCTAGTATTTGGATTAATTAATTGTTGTGTTGGTTAGTGCTTTTAACCATTACATTTATTTTGGGGCTAGTGGTGTGATTTATTTAATTGATTTGTTAGTGGTTTTATGTAATTGATTGGTTAGTGGTTTTATGTATTTAATTGATTGGCAAGGGGTTTTATTTAGTTAATTACTTGGTTGGATAGTGCTTTTAATTATTCTTTATGAGTGTTTAGGTGCTTGTTGTATCTGTTTTATTATTGTGTATTTTGGACATTCATGATTTTGTATTAGGGTGACCATTGAGTGCTATAGTGACTTATCATGCCCATATTATATGGGTATGATGTAGTACTATGCCACTCAATGGGTACAGGGTGTGTATAGTGGGTTCGGGGTGGGTGGTTAGGCTTCCTGGGTGGGTAGCGGGGAGGGTGGGTTAACCCCTTAATTACTATAGCGGTTATTTACCGCTTCGGTGATTAAGGGGTTAGGGGCCATTAGATTGTATTTATTATGTATGCTTTCTGGCAATGAAGGACATGGCCCTGCAGTATGCCCATGAGGGTACCCTTCATATTGTCAGAGATAAGTAGAATGGTTTAATGTACTTTATTTATACTGCCTGGATAATGTTGTGTTTAATAATGGGCAAATAATCTATTATCCATCTGGGTGGGTTATGCCTTGGCCATGTTTGGCGCTTGCTGGCGGAAGCGTGCTGACGCGCGCTCCCGCTCAGCACTGAGCCCCTACAGCCGCAATTAGAGCGGCTTTAGTAGGGGCTCACCTGCGCTTCCGCGCGCTTGCGGTAGCGCAGGTCTTAGGGGAATTTAAAATTCCCCTGCTTGCCGGCGAGACAGGCCGGTCACGTGAGCGGTTCGCCCAATGAGGGCGAACCAGCTCCGTGATGTCACTGGCCCGCCCCCGGCCATTGACGCGTCCGCCCCCGGACCGCCCCCTGACAGCCTGCTGAGAGCACTTGCGGTAAGCAACCGCAAGGCCAGTAAAAGCACCCGCTTTCCCTGAGCCTCAGGCCGCCAAAGCACGCCAGCGGTAAGCGTGTCTGAGGCCTTATGTATTGGTACATACTACATATTTTAAAATACATTTTATTACTAGTGTAGATGAGCAGGGGGTCTCCGGAACAGATCTGCATTGGTTTCATGTCCAAGGACCACCTGCTTCCCGAGATAGAGGCTCCATTATGGGGTGCCAGTATCTCCTATGCATGTTAATGTCCCACGTCCCGTGACCGTGCAAATTAAATGCATAGGAGATACCGGCACCCCATAATGGGGCCTGTATCTCGGGAAGTAGGGGGTCCCCGGACCTGAAACCAACGCGGTTCTGCTCCGGAGTCCCCCTGCTCATCTACACTAGTAATAAAATTAATATTAAAAAACATACGTTTTCTGCGACATTTGCACTGGGAGAGGCAGCTCTCTCTGAGCAGCTCTCTCTGCAGCAGAAAGGAATCGCCGGGTTAGGCCTTTTCAGAGAGGCGATCATCCCGCTGCCGGCAACTCGCCCGTTTAGTGAATTTTGCTATCACAGGTAATGAACGCTTTCTGAATACCGTGATAGCAAAGCTCACAAAAATGGCGATTTAAATGGTCCGGTGATTTTTTTTTTATGAACCTTTACTGCATAGGCCCTATATGTTCTTAGTCTGTACTCTTATAGATTACTCCTTTTAATTATGGCAGAAACAGGTTTCCCTGCTGTTCAATACTATTTTGGATAAATTAGGGGTAGAGAAGGGACAGAGATAACAGTATGTTTCATGCTGGTCCTTATTTTAGGCTTGTGAACCGTACATGCAACCATCCCTGCAGGATACCACCCCACGTAGAGGCGGAGGTTGCGCCGACATCGCTGGATCAGCGGATCCGCATTACCTTCCGGTAATAGGTGTAGGAGCACCTGGGCAGGTACTTCAAGTGAACCAACTATAACACCTTCAGTTCTTGTGGGCAGCGTTGTCACACACATTTGGGTGGCTTGTTGCTTCTGGACACAATGGTGGTTGGGTGCCCTAGGGCCCTATGTACTTTGGGTAATAACCCATCAGCTGGGACATTGGTTGGAGGACATTGTGGGTTACGGCCCTGCGAGGCCAAGTTGGTGGGGACATGGTACTATTGTTCATTACTCTTTTCATGCATGCAGTAAACTGTTATTATTACTATCAATGTGTGTATTACTGTATTGGGTCTTGTAACGGGGTTATCCAACATAGTAGGTTCCCGTACAGGTGGAGGTGCTGCCACCAGACGGATAAGGCACACCCCAGGCTCCCGGCAGTGGAGGTTCAGGCCTCTTCTGAGCCGCAGGTAATGCACCACATACACCGTAGCTACCATATCTCCCAGGGGGTGGGGGAAAGTGTGTTACACACAGATAACACCTTATACTGAGCACTGCTTAATAATACTTACATGACTCTGTCCATTCCATAAGATTCTGCTTTGGTCAATCTGCAGTTCATGGCCTTTCGGAGAGAGGGCATCAAAGCTTCCAATGTGGACGTATTGACTGCTCCCATTAGGGAAGAGCTGCCAGTTCAAAATATCCATATACACGGGAACATCACCATTCTCATCAAAAAATATCGTCTTACCAGCAGTATTGTTGAACTTCACTTTTTTGACGTAATAAAGCAGCTGAAAGGCAAAACATCACTAAAGCAGCAATCACTTTTATGAGAGATTGTACTTCTATTTTGAAAATTGAGCTACAGTTGTCCTGAGTTTTGCAAAATAGATATCCCTTGGTTTTACGCTAGTAGACAGGCATACTAGTTGTAGCCGATTTAGCTCACACTGCTAGAACTGCTACTGTACCTAGAAAAGCAGTGGCTGTGGGTTCTAGTCCTGTTGGATCTAAAATTAGTACAACATTCCAGTCACAAGGTGCCTTAGGTTTGTCAACTCAATATAGTTCCAATGGGAATCATTTTAGGAAGTGTGGGATGGGACTCATTTAAATATACTTTGCATTACCATTAGCATATGTCCTTGGGTACCTCAGGTGTACTCCTTTTTGGGGAGAGGAGGAGCAGATGAGAGAGGTCGAGGGAGAGATTTGCCGAGAGATCGATACACGGACTAAGAGAAACAGAGAAAATTTAACTTCTTTTACTTACTCTTCCTTAGTATGGCCCATGTTTTACTAAGCAGTCTCTGCCTATAAGACACTATCCAGTGCTAGGAAAGAAAAACTTACAGCCCATTGAGGTCAAGGTATCTTATGGCAGAAGACTTCACATATTAAACATGGGCTTTAATGATCAGAAATATCTTTTTGTTTTGAAACACTAAAAATCATTATCAGATGCAGCCAATAATTACAGCTGCTGATACTCTTTTAAAGCGTTATAATGATTTACAGTACGAATGTGCAATGGGTAACAGACAACAGAAAGATCTTCGTTATTAAAACAAGAGCAGTCACTGTGCAATGTGAAATGGTCAATGTAAAATTACCATATGACAATGACAATACATATGTGGTTTTTACAGATTCTTCTGTTAAAAAATCTGTTGTTGGGTTTTTGTTTTCACAGGGAATAGGTTAACCCCTCTCCACATTAAACATACAGATCTCTATATTGATTCTGATTACCTCTACTAATAACAGTGATTGTACTCAGCATAATTTATTTATTTATTTTACAAAAAGGCTCATCTTTTTTCCCAACATTCATGAGAAACCACTTTAAAAGAAACATTTCACAAGAAATTTAACAACTAAGATCAAATAGTGTTTGAGATTGTAATGTCTATTCGTTTTTTTTTTATTTTTAACTGTTTTTTCTTTCTCGTTTTCTCCCAGATAACACAACATAACACAACATATCCCATAAGATCATTGGGTTTCTATAGGGTTCTATGGCATTTTGGGTGCACAATATCACAATATCCCAACATATCTCACAAGAGGAAACAAATCCTGTTACTGTACATCTGTATATATGTGCTAGGTTGTACCTGCCAAGGTTGATGATTGTAAATATCTGCACAAGATCTGTTTTTGAACGGTCCTTGACCTGGCACACAGGAGCTCATCTGGTGCAAAGCATGAGCCAATGCAAAAACTGCGTTGTGAATTTTGTATGTGTATTTGAAGTTGTAGACATCATACACAGATGGATCAATACTGTCCAGTCTCTCCTTGCCGGTGCACTGAGGGGTTCCTTCCTCAGATGGTTTTGTAGATGTATAATTGTTGGTCTCCTCGGCTGGCCAAATACAGCCAAAAGCATTCTCCCAAAATGTCTTCATGAAGATGTCATCTAAAAACTTGGAAGGATGGATGCTGTAAAGAAATTCCTTGAAGCCTGGAATCTTCCCAGTCTGATGAGCGACCCCCAGGCTACCATTTAAGGTTTTTAAAATGTCTTTTCTGAGAAAATCTGAAATGGACCAGCTGCCACTGCCAACCCACACTTTGTCAGTAATATTGTGAAAGGAAGCCTCTTCCATTAGAGGGATGAGGTTCTCAATGGTGCAATACACAACAATCGCTGTAGCTCTTGATTTTTTAACGACATCTACAATTCTGTAGACAGACTCCATGGAGCTATAGGTAGGAAGAGTCTCTAGGAATGCAATGCAGCCACCGTTCTTTTCAATCTCTGTGATTAGCAGCTGACTACCTGATCTTCCCAGGTCATTGTCTGTGCTGATGACACCCACCCATGTCCAGTTGAAGTACATCATCAACCGAGCAATGGCAAAAACTGTACTGTTGTCATTGGAGAGTGTTCGGAGAAATGATGGGAACTGTATTTTATCACTGAGACGGGGGTGAGCTGAGGCATAGCTGACCTGACAGGTAAGATAATAGACAAATGTTCATGGTTACATAAACCTCTCAATGTGTTGCATATTTCTGTATCGCTAAAAAGAGGTTAAATATATATAATTTTGTGGAGTAATAGAAATAATGAAACAACACTGTTATAGATTATAGAACTCTATAATAAATGGGTGAACTGGTCTGAAACGGTTCCACCAATACTCCTTTAAAACATTTTTTTTATTACAGTAATACCAAATCCGATTCACACAACAAAACCTTACTGTGGATTGGATGCTAAGAAATCGTTGGCTTCAATCCTGTCGACATTTGTTTTTTTTTTAATTTTGATTTGATTCAGATTTCAATAGCTTGAATAGGGAGAAGGAGAGGAGATGGAGGAGAAAAAAATATGTCCATTTCTAATAATAAATAAAAGGTTCTCCTTTTATTGGGAGTTGTAGCATTTTGTTAGAAGATCACTTGCTACTGTAAATTGCTTGTAGACTATAAAAATAAATGACACACTCTTGAAAGAATGTAACATTTTATGTTGACTGTTAATCAAAATTTTAAAGAACTTTGGTATTTGTGCAACAGAGTGGGAGGTTTACCAGTATTTTGGCCAAATAATGGACTTCCTTAGAATAGTAGTGCCTCCTACTTATCCCTCATTACTTAAGTGGATGATGTGAGGTGTAGATGTGACCAGTATAGTTTATTCCCAGGTCAGGATATAGTGTTATTAATTATGATACACTGACTAGGAACTGCAATTAGGTCCTTTAAAAGGTAAGTAATATATTTTGTGTAGTATAGTGATAAAGTGAAAAACAGGCGCAAACAGATAAAGGGGTTGAACACTTAATATGTGAACAATAAAATATACTTTAAATGAGTGAAAAACAAGTAAATAAATTCACGTATATACAGTTTCACCCCCGGCTCTGACCCACTGGGAGGGGTAGTCTTCACTCGTCCCAAAAGGTTACAGTAGTAGACACGGAATCCAGGGGGAGCATGGGGAAGAAACAAACAAATCTAATGTGTAGCAGAATGACAATGGGTTAAATGAAAAGGTTTCACAATCTTGGCTCTTTTGAAATGACTACTTACAAGATGTAAGAGTCAAAACAGCGGGGATGACTATTAGTCAATGGTGGGTAAGTGATGCAGTTGTCATCAAGATGGTCCTGGTACTCAGGAGGATATAGCCCAAAATGCAAGAGAGAGAACAAACTGGCATAGCGCAGATCAACCAAGCTATAAAAAGTTTATGTAAGTAAAAATATATACACTCACAATGTGGAAGATAAAAATGGGCATGTCACACTAAAAAGTGTAATGGAGGGTATCAGCAGCCAGCTGGCTCACCATCCCGCAACTCTCGGCACTCGTCTGTCTCTGCCTCTGCTCCACTGCGTCGTCGCACGGCTCGGTGTCTGACGTTAGATCCGGTTTCATCGGTTTGGTGGGGGCTGACCTTCAATGACTCCTCTCCAGTCAGCTCAGCAACAGAAGACTCCCACTCTTCGCGTTTCGCTACGTGGATCACGTCGGCTTAATGCCAGGAAGGATACACTTCTCTGAGCCGCCGGGTCCACCAAACCGATGAAACCGGATCTGACGTCAGACGCCGAGCCATGCGACGACGCAGTGGAGCAGAGGCAGAGACAGACGAGTGCCGAGAGTTGCGGGATGGTGAGCCAGATGGCTGCTGATACCCTCCATTACACTTTTTAGTGTGACATGCCCGTTTTTATCTTCCACATTGTGAGTGTATATATTTTTACTTACATAAACTTTTTATACCTTGGTTGATCTGCGCTATGCAAGTTTGTTCTCTGTCTTGCATTTTGGGCTATATCCTCCTGAGTACCAGAACCATCTTGATGACAACTGCATCACTTACCCACCATTGACTAATAGTCATCCTCGCTGTTTTGACTCTTACATCTTGTAAGTTGTCATTTCAAAGGAGCCAAGATTGTGAAACCTTTTCATTTAACCCATTGCCATTCTGCTACACTTAGATTTGTTTGTTTCTTCCCCATGATCCCCCTGGATTCCGTGTATACTACATATATTTTGTGTAGTACAGTATACTAGTATTGTCAGTATCATGGCTAATTTCATGGGTTAAAGGGCTCTCTCTATATCAGCCAAAGTGGGCGTTTAGGTATTTTTTGGTTGAAATTTTGACTAAAAATGGCCAAATCGGCTTAATCGGTGGATATTGAATAAGCCCCTAAATATCTATCTGTCACTACCAAAGTGAATTAAATCAAGTAGTACTTTGCAATCTTTGGTAATTTCTCTTCACTTACAATTAGATTCCACCAGTGTTATGGTATCTGCCAGCATTCTCCTTATACCCTGTATTTGGCTGGACTTGTACAGTCTTATCAGCAGAATATTCAAAGTGATGAGATATTTCTTGCTTACCTGAGGATACCTGTAGAGTCCCAGGATTTGGGCTGTAGGCATTGAGGCCTTTGATGGCATATCTCCGACTATAGCAGATGGCATGAATTTTCCATGGCAATTAAAGTTTGGCACAAAGTCCTTTTTTCCTGATAAAATCCACATTGTCCCCATTAATGACCTCACTTCATTGTAACAGGAATCATAGATTTTGAAACCCAGTGTGACATTGGGCAGGATATCCGGTGTGTTGTTAATCTCCATGGTGGCGTACACCATGGTTAGGAGGTAGCGGTAATACCGGATATGAAATCTGAAAATGGAAAAAGGTTTACAAAAATTACATTCCAAATTAAGTTATTGATGTATCCTTACCTTGACCTTCAGTCTGTACATGATCCTACTCCGCATCACTGTTCCTGCTTCTCTGCCAACTTCTCAGATTCTTCTGTCTTTCACCTACTCCAAAAACAATAGTCTGCAAATAGATTTTCTTTACAGGGTATATCCTGGGGTTCGGGAGCTCCTGTCTTGACGTGTACATTATAGATGTATTTTATGTGAATACATGGAATGGCATTATGGGTTTTCCTATGGCTATGTCAGCACCATCTAGTATTATTAATTTTCTATTTACATTGATTGTGCACAGATTTCAACTAGTACTTTGTATATCCTTATCTACAATAGAGGGTCATATTCTTCAAACTAAAATAATTTATTCTTCTTGAAGACACTTAGGGGGTTATTCATTAAACTGTAAAAGTGCACTTGGGAGGAAGGGAGTCTCTGTGCAATAGTGCACCAATCGACACTATAACAGTTTAATGAATTACTAGTCCTGGTGTAACTTAGAGGGGCGTTTCTTCGTGTCCACTTTGTTTTAATAAATGCAGCAGCTCTTTGCCTTTAGGGTAATGCAATTATTTAACCTGCCGATTGATCCGTTTTCCCGTGATCGATCAGTGACGACACTACTTCCTAGTGTATGCAATATGGCCGCCTATTTCAAGAAAGGAAGTTGTGTAGCTTCCTGAATAGTTTCTATAGCAACCTAAGGAAGCTTAATACATTAACAAAAAACATTTAAAAGGCCATAAAAAGGGAACATTTAAAAAACAAAGTGTTCTCTAATGTTACACAACTGATTTATATAAAAACAAAAACTAAAATACATAGGATTTTGAAGGAAATCCTGCAATCCTGTATTTACAGTACTATGAAAGTTTCCTCCTTAGTAAAGTAGACCGTTGTGCACCCTTAATCTTCCCAATTTTGATCTCTCTCTCTCTCTCTCTCTCTCTCTCTCTCTCTCTCTCTCTGTCTCTCTCTACCGCATGTAGACGAATATCAAAGGCAGCACTCCAGGTGGTTGTCAAAAATAATGTATTAGATCAACAAGACATCATTCCAACGTTTCGGTCCACGAGCGGTACCTTTATCTCAGACGGAGTGCCTATGGTTCTTTATCATCCTCTATATATATATATATATATATATATATATATATATATATATATATATATATATATCATGTTAGCTGAGCTTTATAATCAAAAATGAATAGACAATACCGTTCTGTGGCTAACGAAATGCTTTTATTTGTGCGAGCTTTCGAGATACACTGATCTCTTCTTCCGGCGATGTTACAATGAATGAAGCCAAAAAAGGGTTTTTACTTTAAAACAGTGCATACTGGAATGTGATCTGTGATTGAAGCTCATCCCTCCCCCTGTGCAGTATGCGTTTTATTACTTGAGGTTTAAAATGGTCCCTGAATGTAAGTGATGTAAGAGTGGGTGTGTATGTAAATATAAATTTGTTAAGCGCCCACAAAGTATACAGCGCTTTACAAAAGGTGTGTGCGGAGTGGACGTGTATATATTGGTGTGGGTAGGTGTAGAAATATAAGAGGGTGTTGCATTACTATAAGTGTGCATACAGTAGATACTATGTGGTCCCTATTGGTATAAAGGGATGGAATTATATTGTGTATTTGTGTGTGCATTCATATAGCGCAGTATGTATAGACATGGCCTTTATCACTCATGGGAAGAGAGTTCACTTGTATCAGTAATGACTCCTGCAACTTCGGTCTTGGTTTAGGCCACCGCTAAGTGTCCCGAACAGTTGCATACATTTGTATTCATGCAACCATCTCTCTTTCAGTGTTCTAAGATTACCTTTGAGTATGGCCACCTTCAGATCATTCATTTTATGTCCAGAGTCAGAGAAATGTTCGCCGACAGGACTGACTCTTGTTCCACGTGTGATGCTGTGGCGATGCAGATTTACTCTCTTGTTTAGCCCCTGTCTCGTCTCACCTATGTAGTAGCAGCCCCCTGGGCATTTCATGCACATGATGAAGTACATGATATTGCTGGAAGACCAGGTGAACCTTCCTGTGATTTTGTACTCCAGATTCCTGTGTGGTATGCGTCCGCTGTTTGGAGCATTGCACAGGTTTTTCATCTTGCGTCCTGGCATGGTCTTGTCCCGCATTCAGGTTTATTGTTGGATACCTTACTTCTCACCATAATTTTCTTGAGATTATGAGGTTGTCTATATGATAATAAGGGTGTTTCAGGGAAGACCTGTTGCAGTCTTGTATCTTCCTGGAGAATTGGTTGTAGTT
Source organism: Ascaphus truei (assembly GCF_040206685.1). NCBI lineage: Eukaryota > Metazoa > Chordata > Amphibia > Anura > Ascaphidae > Ascaphus > Ascaphus truei. The sequence goes on from NC_134489.1 coordinate 30,892,922, forward strand.
CCCTGGCGATCTTGCGTAGGGCTTCTAGGTGTGGGTTATATGTGACCACCAAATGTACCCTGTTGCTTGTCTCTTTCTGTCTGTATTCAAGGAGATCACTTCTTGGTATTCTGGTGCCTCTATATACACATACACACATTACTGCAGTAGGTCTGTGAATTATCATGTATTCAGCTTGGGTTCTCTGCTCACAATACTCAATTGAAAAAAAAAGTGTTTGTGTCTAAAACAAACAAATAAAAAACAATGTAGACATTTTGTTTTCATTTGTGCTTCTTGGGGTCCATGTGATGTGTTGTGTCATCGAGCACGGAAAAGCAACCATTAACAATAAACACTGACTCTCTTCCTCTAAGCCAGGGGTGTGAAAAGTAGGGGCTTGAGATTTTCTGGGGATGTGCGGCTATTGCAGAGGTCCCACGCTTCACCGAAGGCCTTTAAAATAAATCCCGGGGTTCGCGTGAGACCTTTGTAAACTTTTTACTTACCTTGGTTCCAGCCCGCGTCTCCATGGCAAGTGGTGTCAAATGACGTCACGTTGCCATGGTAACGTGATGTCACATGACCCCGTGTCATCATTTGATGCCGGGGCTGTGCAGGAGCAGGGGACGCGACCCAGAGGGTAGAGAAGACAGGGGGGTGCATTAAGGAAAGCTTGCACACCCCTGCTCTAAGCTATTGGTGAGAAACAGGTGGCCCGGGAGCTGTATGTGGCCCTTGGGGGCTTCACTTGTGGCCCCTATCCTCTGACCGCCCTTGCTGCCTGCTCTTCTCAGTGCAGAGGAGTGGAGATTTTGCTGGTCAGGATCATAGCTTCTGCCTGTTCCCTCAGCAGCTCGTGTACTGATAAATACAGTACAGCCCTTCTCCTCTCCTGTGCTAATCACTAGTTCCCAGTGTAAGAAGAGCAGCAGGACACTATGCATCAGTGTTCCGCATTATTCAGCTCAGCAGAACAGGGAGAAGCTCCTACCCACGGCTGCAACATCCCTTCTGCCTGTGCACCATATAATGTGTGGCCTTTTTGAGGGCTCAAGTGCGACATGTGCGACCCTTGAAGGATGGGGAGAGAGTTAGTGTTATTGTTTATTTTACTTTCCCGTGTTTGATGGTGTAATACATCACATGGAGCCCAAGAAGATCAAATAAAAAGGTATACTTTTTTTGTTTATTTGTTTCAGACACACATACATTTTTTTAATTGAGCATTGTGAGCAGAGAAGCCAAACTTAATACATGATAAATCACAGACCTACTACTGTAAAGTATATTTACACCGCTTTTATCTGTAGACTTCTATCGCGTCACAACATTTTATTTTCATAATTATTAAAAGCCTTAAGCATGGCTGTTGTTCCCCTGCACGGTAATAAGGGTTTTACTTACACTATGTGATTTACTGCTTTCCTAGGGAGGTTTGAAAAAAGTGTGCAGAATAAAGATTTGCTAATCAGTGTCAGCAGGGAGCTGTGTATGTGTGTGTGTATGTGTGTGTGTATGTGTGTGTGTGTGTATATATGCATGTATATGCGTGTATATGCGAGTATATGTGTACAAACACACATCCATGCATACATACATACACACATACACACATATACATACATTTCAGAGCCGGTAGCGGCGCGAAAATATGCATTTCTTCATCTTCGCCGCCGTCTCTCGGCTCCCCTCTCCCTGCCGTGCGCGCTCGCGGCCCTTCTATAGAAAGGCTGACTAACATCAGCCACTAAAATTCCGCGTGCACGGCGTAGCGCGCGCACGACACTATAGAACGTGCCTAACTGATTTGCCCTCTTTCCCCCCTTCCCCCCATTTCTTTCCTTACCAGCCTAAAAGCTACTGCAATTACATGATAAAAATGTCAGTATCATTTCTACTATTTGCTCTGTGTGTCGGCCCATACTGTAACTGTATCTACTGTATATCTGTCTATTTCCTGCTTTTTATTTGACACTATTTGTAATTCTCTTTAAGTACACAAACCATTCATGCAAGCAAAAACCTACACCGCCTGGAATATGAGGTTTGAGAGAGAAAGGGAAGCTCAGCTTCAGAAAGGGTGCAAAGCTTTAGCATTCATATGATTGAGCGCTGATGTGTGCTGAAAATTATCACCCTTTGGTGGCTACAGTATATGCCTGGGAGAGAAAGAAACATATTTAGATTGAGAACCAATTGAAGTATATACCTCACAGAACACTTAGAAAACACATGGAGATATAGCTGTGAGCACGTCCGAGATATCTGGGGAGAAAAATGCATTTGAATATGCAAAGTATATGTAAAGAAATACAATTAACACATTTCCCACGTTCTGTATCTCAAATGTGTTCACACGTATTGTATTGATGAGTGTTTTGGGTAATCTAATACATCTCAAAAGTTGACAAAAAAAATTCAAATTTTTTATTTCACCCTCATTTTTTTTGTGCTAAACAGCTCTATTGAATTGTTTTTGTCGATTTTGAGTTAGAGAAATCATTGACTAACCAAATATTTACGCTCTATATTTAATTCCGTCTGTTTCTCATTTTCACACCATGATCTACTGTACAGTACATCCTTATCTACTGCACAGCCTCAGATACACACAAAAGAAACAGGGATTTTTCAGGTGGGTAAAGGTACATTCCTGTAATACTTCTCACTGGTACCATTTTTTGTACTTTACACTGTCACATAAAATTTGGCGATTGAAAATGGGCACAAAATAGTGAATAATACTAAATTGGAAGGGCCATTGCATTAAAAGCCTAATAAAGTTATTCACTTAAAGGTTCAACACCCGGGTAGCAGACCAAAAAACAGCATATATATATATATATATATATATATATATATATATATATATATATATATATATATATATATATATCCATCTAATAACCTTCCTCAAACACACCTAACTCTGATTAATGCAAAGATATAGCTGCATTTGTTCCTTTAAAAATTACAAACAAAACCCATTTCTGAAAGGGATAGTATTTGTCCATGAATATGAAAAGTATACAAGAGGGGGTGGGGGAGTTGCCAGTGCAAATTCTTGACATCCAAAAAAAGGAAGTAGCCAGTGGAAATCAAACCCATTCCAAGTCTCAGCTCACCATGTTTACAAATAAATACATGTCCTAATAGGTGTCACATTTTGATAACAAAAAAGACATCAGTCATCCAGATTAAACATGTCACTTCCTACAGAATGCTTTTGTCCAAGGCGGGATTGACCCTTTAAGCACTTATAGTTCATTGTGCAGTTAAATGTTTGTGATAAAAGGCAAAGCACAGTAATAATAACTTTATTTCATATAGTGCTTTATCCCAATGGGACTCAAAGCGCTTCACAATCATAGTATAGTGCGGGTTATGCAGCGCATAGGACTGTTACAGACTCAGCCCCTGCCCATGACCTTACAATGTTTTTGGTTCCTGAGGCACAGGGAGGTAAAGTGATTTGCCCAAGGTCACAAGGAGCTGACACCGGGAATTGGCCTAGATTCCACTGATTCAATCTATGTGTAATTACTTACAGAATTAATGCCTTTACTCACTGAGTCTAAACAGAATAACTCACTTGCTGCATTGAAGAGGCTGTGGCTGTTCTCTGAATGTTATTTTTGGGTATTCTACGTTCAAGTGGACAACAAAGAGTCCCCCCAGTGTGATGTCTCCAGCCGCAGAGTAGCCAGCAATGTCTGCATTAGAAAGTTTGCATCCTTTCACTGATGTTACAAAGACACCGTCACAGCACCACACCAGCAGCAACAAGAAGTGCAGAAAGCAAAAAGGGAGGGAGCATGCAGGCAGACACATCTTGTTCTGGAATAAGAAGTTTATCATCAATCAATGTTTTTTATCAGCACGCCCCTACCCAAATGTTTCATAGGTGTGTTGGGTAGAATCTAGGAGTCAGATAGTTCCTTCTGCATCCCTATCACTGATCTGCTGCCCAGTTTGATGCGAATAAGATAAGAACCATTGGTCCAATCTCTCTGGAGACCTCCCATTCATCAAATATGTTATGTTTTCCCACCAATTACAAAAAGAGACACTCGCCCCCCCAAATCCCTCCCTCTCTAACCCCCGTCATTTTACCCGCATTTAACCCCCACTTTAACACCCGGCATTCTCCTGGCAACTTGAAGCAGCGTGACGTCATGTGAAACAGAGCGTCCATTTTCAACAAGCACCACGCCACAGAAAGTTCTCGCCAGCGGGTAAAATGCGCTCGCCCCATGTGAGGGGGTGAGTGCATTTGTTGATTTGTTGAGCCCAACAATATAACAATATATATTGTTTGTTTGTAATTTGCTTTTCAATACAGGTACCATATTATTTTAAACGTAATGTAATTAGATACACACATTTCTCCCACATAATTTATTTTCATTTCCATTCTGTCAAATAATTATCCCTTGGACAAGTCAACACTGCAAATAGCTACTTACCCTGCAAAGAGGAGCAGAATTCTTCATGATCTTACTCATATAATTAAACAGGATTATCGCTAGGAATACCTTAAATTGGCTAGATCTTGCATAACAGACAGGTTACACCTGAATCTAAACAATCAGACTCAGTTTAGCTAATTTCTTAGGAATGTGCATCCCCACTGTTAATATACTTGGTAAGCTTCTGTGTTTTAGTAACTTGTTCTATAATACAGTACCTACTGTACTGTACACAATACCTGCACAGCTCAAAGACCTAGTGAAAGGGGATGGTTTCAAGAGCCTTTATATAAGCCCAGCTTTCCTGGAACAGAGAAGAAAGCTGAGGGTATACAGTATGTAAACTATAATTATATACAGTATATTTTTAAATAATAGCGTGGGCTCTGTTATCTCTATAATTCATTATAATTAAATACTTTTAATAGCAACCCATGATTAAGAGCATCCTTTGGGGGAAAAGATAAAAATTATGGTCTTGCTAATTGTGACAGTTTTGATTGGTGGAGTAATCACATTTTTCTTGGAGAGAAGCAGATATTGTTACAGTATATGTTAGAATGGAATAAATTCCTGTAGGATAAATAGGTGACTTGTGCTCTTTTTGTGATTGACATTGCAAAGATTAAGCTTTTCTCTAATGTGGAAGCATTGAAACATTACCCAGTGAAAGGGTTAATTTATCACCTGTATTTAACCATAACGCTGTGTTGAGGAAAAGTGCAGTTTAGTAATAAATCCACATCGGGTGCTGAGCATTTGCGCACTCTGTGTAAAATAACAGAAGCATTTAAAAAAACTGTGACAGTAACATTATACTGTACACATGCATCTGGTGCTATTGCCCATGTATGTATGTTTGTACTGTATGTATGTATGTACTGTATGTATGTATGTACTGTATGCCTTTATTTATATAGCGCCATTAATGTACATAGCGCTTTACAGAAGCATATAAATAGCAAATAATACAAATAACAGATCATGGCAATAAGTGATTCAGACATAAAAGTAACATTTAGGAAAAGGAGACCCTGCTCTGAAGAGCTTACTGGTAGGTAGGAAGAACGTACAGAGAAAGTAGGATGGCATTCTGGTAAGTGTGTCTGCAAGGGGCCAAGCTTTATGTATCAGGTGTATAGTATCAGCCACGGAGCTACTCATAGGGGGTCATGTACTAAGCTCCGTTAAGTCGTTTTTAGAGCGCAAAGTGCTCTTAGAACGTGATGTTGCGCTGAACACGATGCACTAAGCCACGCAAACAGGCACTGTGCGCTCTAAAACTGACTTTTTTCCGGAAATTTTTCTATGTCCAACTTTGCTCATTTGTTACCCTGTTTGCGTTAAATTCTGCCCTTAAGCGGGAAGCACAAAGCAACGCAACCTTAGCATACGCGAAAGTTGCGTTCAACAGAACACGTCAGCTCAAAGTAGACGCGAAAAAAGCTGGACTTAGACAAATTTCTTGCATTACATTTTTGCATGCGCAAAACCCATACAACAGGCCGGCGGGTGTCCCCGGCTGACCCCGCGGGGGTCCAGGGGTCCCCGGCTCATCAAGCGGGGGTCCCCGCGGGAGAACTCCATCCCAACTCTGATTGGCTCAAGTAGACCATGTGACAGAGGCTTTGCTTCAGCCAATCAGAGTTGGGATGGAGTTCCCACGCTCTGATTGGCTAGCGTACCATGTGTCGCCGGCCATCTTTGTTTTGATGACGTCATCTTAAAGGCAATTGAAACTCAGCCATTCTGATTGGCTGGCGTCATTGCCTTTAAATGTCGTCATCATTTTGAAAAAAAAAATCCAAATCACGTTTTTCACGTGGGAAACATTTGACCAAAATGTGACGTCATAGGCCTATAAAAGCCTATGTCGCCTCATTTTGAAGCCAGACGCCGAGGAGGGTACACCTCCCCTCCTAAGAAGAAAAGACGGGCGTGGTGGAAGAAGATGGAAGAAGATGGAAGAAGATGGAAGAAGACGGAGAAGACCCCAAAGAAGAAAAGAAGACCCCAAGACTCACGGAAAGGATTACAAATAGAAGAAAGAAGACACCGTTATGGATTGTAAGGGTTTTTAATTTTATGGTTACCTGTGGATTGGTTCTAGTGCTTCCAGGTCATCTGGATTTCGGTGAGTGGGCATCTAACGGTAAGTAAACAAAAGAAAAATGTATTATTTTTACTTTTACAGGTTTTTTGATTTTTGATTCATGTCTTTTATTTTTTCAGTCCCATTTAATGCCCGTGAATGTATCTATATATATACATACATTCATGGACACTGAATGGGTGTATTCTATGTGATTTTTGTATGTAAATGCATTGTTTTTTATGCTCTATTATTGCCCCTGTATGTTCTGTATATCTATCTATATGGATAGACATACAGGGATAATAATTGATTGTTTTGCTAATGTTTTTGTTCTTTTCATGTATGGCTAATGTATGTATCAGGTTTATTTTGTCATTGGTGTGAATAATGTAATTTGTATTTAGTTACAGGTTATTTTTAAAGGCTTATTTCTGGTAGTTAGATTAGAATGATTGTGGTTACTTTCAATTAGAATTCTTTTGGCAATGGTTTGGCTTTAGGAATTGAGTAGGGAATTGTATAATTGATTTGTATTCGGTGTAATTGTTTTAGGAAATGGATTAATTGATTGATGGTAATTGTATTGATGTTGCTTAGTTTCTATTTGATTTTCATGATGGCATTGGTGGTTAGGGGACATTGTTCATAGTGTATTTTATTGTTACATATATTTTGCATAGTGTTACATGATGTACCGATTAAATGCATCATGTACACACTCCATGCAATTGTGTGACATTTCATATACATTTGTGTAGCTGCTGGTTTGTTGGTTTATATTTACAATCGATGCTGGATTTATTGTAACATGCAATGTGGTGATTTTAAGATTAAAAATTCATGTTTAGATTTATGCATGTTTTATGTGTTTCATAATGGGCAAATAATCTATTATCCATATCTGGATAATATGTATTTAGCACATTATTGTACTGTATGTTTGGGGGGGGGGGGTGGATGTATGTATTTAATGTATAGGTCCGGTTTATTTTTTTTACATACAGGGTTGGTTCCTTATGCTTTGAGAGAGACTTCTGGAGACCACCTGAGGTCTCCTCGGGCTTCTCACGGGTAACAGGCTGGCAGGTCCACGGGGGACACCTGCGGGGAAGAACCGGTGGCCACACATCTGTGGAGGCACCACAGACCCGTAGGACCCCCCGTGGGTCCCCAGACCCCCATGGGAACCACCCGAAGCCCCTCACCCCCCACCCAATTGTGGACCACGGTGACCCGCGGAGACCACCTGGTGGGCCATGGCGCCTGGCGGGACCCACCAACAGGCCTCCAGACCCTGTGTGAAACATGATGCTGGTAACCTGTAGGTCTGTGAGGTGACCTATCAGGCCCACCGGGGACTCACGTGGGCTTTGGCTATGAACCCTGTATGTAAAAGAATAAATCATGTATTTATGGGGGGGGGCACAGGGGTTGGGTTATGTATTTAATAAATAGAATGATGTTTATTGTGGAGCTGTGTATTGTTTTTATTGTGGGTACTGGGGGTGGGGGAAGGGGTTATTGGCCCCAAGGGTATGTGGGTAGGCCTCCCGGTTGGGTAGTGGGTGAGGGTGGGCCTCACGGGGTGGGGGGGTTAGTGGGGGAGGGTATGTAGGCATCTCGAGTGGTGGGTGAGGGTGGGTTAACCCCTTAATGACTGTAGCGGTTAATAACCGCTACGGTGATTAAGGGGTTAGGGGACATTACATTGGATGTTTTTATTCTTGTGTATGTTTTGCAGCATCGGAGGGGCATGGGCAGGATGAAGATGTGGATGAAGACGGCCTTCATCGTGGGTGCCTGTAAAAGGTAAGTGTAATATGTTTTTACTGTATTTATTGAATGTTATATGTATTTAAAATGGGCAAATGCATTATTATCCATATGTGGATAATAGTAATTTTGCCAATTACTGTATAGTATGTGTTAGGGGGGTGTATTTAGTTATAAATATTGTTTATTATTTTTGGAGGCGCAACAGGGTTACAAACGAGCAAAGTTGGACTTAGAAAAAAATCCTGAAAAAAGTCAGTTTTAGAGCACAAAGTGCCTGTTTGCGTTGCTTAGTGCATCGGGTTCAGCGCAACATCACGTTCTAAGAGCACTTTGCGCTCTAAAAGTGACTTAACGGATCTTAGTACATGACCCCCAATGTGTCTCGTATATTCGTGTGTCTATTCAGTGCAATATAGACTATGTATTTGCCAGTTAAATGCACAGATAAATTCCTCAAGCAGAGGTAAAAGAATTCTCAATGAATACACGCATAGAAGAATTTGCAGGCATAGATTCAGACAATATTGATGAAAGTAAATACATATTGAAATATACATAGATTTCATGAATTCTAGATACTGCTATGTAGTCATGATCATGTTATTATAAGCATAATGCAGGACAATAACAAAACCAATAACAACAATATAAATGTTATTGGCAGCAAATACACATAAGCATATATTGAACTAAGTCAGAAAATGTTTGAGTTCCTAGTCGATGTTCATGCCGGTTGGGTGAAGGGATCTCAAGTTGTATATCCAAAATATCTCTCTACAGTTAAGTGTAAATTCACGATTACCACCTCTAATTGGTAGTGGGATGTGTTCTAATGCACTAAATGTAAATGTGTCTATAGAACCCAGTGGGCATCTGGAAAAGTGTCTTGAAACCGTATATTTTTCATCATTCTTTTTAATAGTTCTAAGATGTTCCGCAATTCTGATTTTCAAGGGTTTAATGGTTCTGCCTATGTATTTGCTGCCACATGCACATTTTAATAAATAAATAACAACATTGGTATTGCATCTCATCTGTGTCTTAATGTTATATTTATTTTTAGTATGCCGACATCTGATCGATGTCAAAGAGGCTGCATTCCTACACATACTGCAAGTACGACATATAAAAGCCTGCATGAGGTGGTGGTATAACAGTCATTGGTGTAGATGATCTAAATAGACTCAGTGAAGGACATTTGCAAGGAACATTGAACACCCGCCTAAGAGATCCACTCCACATAGATCAATCTTAAAGAATAAATATTGAGACATGTCCAGCATTTCAGAAGCTTCTGATAGTGACAATCGGGGTCACACTGTGTCCTTCTTTAAGGGGACAGATTCTCGGAGACAAGATCCCAATACTAAACAGGAGCGAAATAGATCACCTCCATCCCATTATTTGCATAAAGAACAGACACTCCCATATACAACACAAGACTACTCAGAGTAAATATAAACTGATCAAGAGAACCAGACGGTCCAGTGGGAGAAAGCAATGCAAGCAAAAGGAAAAATAACTTTCGATTCCTGATAGTAACATCATTAACATATCTGGTATTGATTTTACTGAAGGAGAGATATTACTTTTGAATAAGGGACTTAACTTTGCTCCTGATGATAATTTCAAACTACTGTATTTAAAAAAAAAATCAATTTTGTTAAATATGACAAATATCCTTCACATTATGTTTTCTTTAAGCCCCGCAATTTATTCTAGCCTTATTTAGAAAAATAAATAAGATTTTTATTTTTTGGTTTGAACATTTTTTACAAGTTCAGTGTTCCATTGTTATTCAAGGCATTCTAATGCTCAATGCAGGCTTTGTTTTATATGTGCATGCGTCCGCATGACACGCAACAGCCATGCGTGTCATTCACCAGGAAGTATCATTTCTCTGCGGCCAGGGACAGCTCGTTTGATCTACCCTTGCAGCCAAAGCATGAAACATTTAATCGTGAAATTTCAATGGCCCGGGGGAGCTAGCTGTTTAGAGTTGCGAGGTGGAGAGAGGTGTGGCTCAAGGAGCCTGGTTTGTCTACTGCCATAGCCCTGCGTGTCATTCACAATGAAGTGAAATTAAAGCATGAAACATTTCAGTGTGAAATTTTATTAAAGGTGATTACATAAATCTATCTATCACATACTGTACTATCTATCACTTGCTGTGCCAACAAGCGTGAAATACAAGCATTTAGAAAGTACCGTAAAATTTAAGAAACATGAATATCACATTTTTAGAATAGTAAAGCTGGTAATATAAAAGTAAAAAAATGAAATTTTAAAATATAGTGGTTTTTGACTTTCATCAACATCATCTTCTGTCTGCCGACTTGACACTTTCATTTCTGGAGAAAAAAAATGTCGATGATGCTTTAAGTATATAGGTACTGTAGTAAGTATGCACGAATGCTCAGCAAAGTGCACATGCGGGAACCCATGCTTTAGTGCGCATGCGTCAATGCATTTACAGGCTATGGCACACATACAGTAAAGTACAGTATGCTTGTGACATTGGGAATTACAGTTACTACTGTGCAGTACATTATGTTTACCTTCATTAAAAACATTGCCAACTGGGAGGAATTACCCAATGTCAGGGGTGTACAGTGCGTAGCTGCTTGAGTCCATCATGTAGTCAGGATGCAAGCTGACAGAGTTGTTTGGTCCCTGCTAATAATATTGGGACAAGTAGCCAGACAGAGCCATGCAGGTATAATCAGGTTGAGGCTGGTACTCAGGTAGGGGCAGGTAGCCATGATGTAGGTTAATCAGCTTTTCAGTGCCGGTTGGACCGTAATGATAGTAGTATTGATATTGAGGCAGGTATTAAGGCTGGTAAGCCAGTGGTGGTACATTGGAGACTCGGGAAGTATGGTTAGTCAATCTCTTGGTCCCGATATTTTTATCTTTTGAAGTTGCCATGATCAAACATACCCACAAATAATGGGTGCAGTGACAAACAACCTTTTGTGCTGCCTGCACCTGGGGGTGTTCTAATAAAGCAATGCAGCATTGACAAATTATGCCGTAGAGAATTTTTCCAACCGTGCGGTTTCGGTGAATTTTTTAAGTAGTCATTCTTGTCTATGATATGGTAATAGATCTCAGATACAGTCACCTCGTTATCTGTCCCAGCATTAATAGCAGAAAATTTTGTGTATGCGAAACTGCATTGGAGTCTACTAAAAGGAGTTGGCATTGTATGTTCCATGCAACAGTCAGCAGTGAATACAATGTTAAATAACATGTTTAACATTCTGTTTTGTAATAAAATGTGAAATGCCTACATTTGATAATGTCTTGAGTGACCAAGGTCATTTAACAATGGACTACTGTAATGTCCATGCTTTTTATCTGGCCTTAAAGACACTTGTTTTCAGACATAGTGTAAACAGTATATATACTGTAGCATCCAATATCCCCACATAGACAAAGATATTCACTTTCAGTGCCGGACATTCACTGGACTGCAACCACACAAATAATAATTCCGTCTGACCCCTAAATACAGGAGGAACAACTCGCCGCAAACTCAACTACATGCTCCGAGTAGATGGAATATAGATGGACTATGTCACCCGAGATGCACGAGAGATGGCCGCACTTTTGTCCCGTGATGCGGTCGAGAAATGGCAGTTGCACCTGTACAGACCCTTAAAGTAGTGCCTAGGCTGCAGCAGCAAAACAACAGGCCTAGTAACAAGCTAAAAAGGAAGTTGCGTACATGCTGGAATTTCCCATTATATAGTATGCTTGAGTGTCTCCATGATTAGCGTAAGGCAGTCGATGATTATGTACTGTAATGGAGTATGTCAGGCAACTGGATGGGACCTTTCTGCAGCCTAGACTCTGGTATCTGGAGGGAGAGCTGTGTACTGCTGAGGCATTTTGAGGAAGCCACTGCTCTTGTGAGCAGTTATTAAGATGGCATAAATCAGATAATCCCTCGATTTTTTTTCTTGAAAAAACCTGAATTGATACGCAACACAATATGTTGACAATGATGACGATGATGATGATGATGATGATGATGATGATGATGATGATGATGATGGTGGTGGTGGTGATGATGATGATGATGATGATGATGATGATGATGATGATGATGATGATGATGATGATGATGATGATGAAATGGTGGCAATGGTTTATAAATTGCTTGAATACCTTATAAATGACCCTTGTTCTCAGTATCAAACGGAGAAATAAATACCTTCAGGTTACACTGTTAAACCCTTGCTTCAAAGACAGAATGAAAGACTCATTGCCCCATAGTTAAGAGACTGTGGCAAATGGCTAGGAGAAGCTAATTGATTGTTTTCAGGCATTGGAAAAGAAAGAACGGCCCAGAGAGGAGGGCAATGAAGGTTCACAAAGGGCAGCCTAATTGGGTGTACATTCCACACAAAAAACGATAACTCAGCCTCAGGTCAAGTGGCTTTTGATAGTGATGGTGGTGTGGATGACGGTGGTGGTGGTGGTAGTAACAGCAACAGAAGTCATGGCCCATCCCTATGGGAAATGCTTCATCACTATGGCATGGTTCATACTAAAGCAGAAGCAGCAGACACCTCTAATAACACTAGTGCTATGGACATTGTGGAGGCCTATATGGGTGATTGTTCATTATTCCTGCCTCCTGATTCTCATCCTCTTGAATACTAAATTGCTAAACAAGAAACATTGCCTTTTATTACAAAGGTGGCAGTGGAGTGGCTGAGTTATGCTCTTGCAAGTGTGTGGTAAGAAAGAGAGTTTTAAGTAAAAAAAGAAAAAAAAGAAAGAGGGTTTAGTGTAGCTGGTGCAATCCTAACTGATGCTAGACAAAACTGTGCCATGGTAGCGGAAGGATCACTTTTATCAAGATGAATTAACATCTAATTCCTCAGAAAAGTATGACTCCTGCACCCAGCATTGAAGAGGTTCAGAAATAGCGGCCTAATTACTGTGCTAAGATTATCACAGCACTACCAGTGCCACCGCCACCCACTACTCTAACACTACCAGTACTATAACACTTAAAAAACACAATGCAACAATAGCTGTCTTCCCATCTCCAGTATCAGTGCCCACGGCAGAGATGTTGTCATTGAGCAAAACTAGTACCAGCGGTGGAGCTGGCCAGTGTGCAGCATTGGCAGCTTGGCATTGGCACAGTGCTTGGCTTGTTGTGTTTATTAATATATGTATTACTGTATATATGACCCCTATACCACTTATAGTACATCTCTCAGTAGCATATGGGTGGGATAGAGGTCCCCAAAATCAAAGACATACTCCGTTTTGTGAAAATTGTGCTCACAACAACGATAATAGCAATAACCTGAGAACACGAAGTCAGCATTCTGGGTGTTATACCGCTGCATTAGTCACAGTCTCAGACTGAAACCCCTGCCAGTTGACCCTGAGTCTGTCAGTGTCACTGAATTCCTGCTGTCATGTCAGTGGCTTACTGTATAGTTGTTGTTCATCACCTGCCACCATCACCACATCTACCACCAGCAGTACAACCACCATCATCGTCATTATTAGCTTAGTGTCAAAATCAACACTTGCAAACATGGAATCATTTTAGTTATACTGTTGTTTATTTGGATCATCAGGTGGGGGTCCACATGGCCAGCTCCCAAACTGCTGTGCTATACCAGGCAGGCAGTGGTACGTCTGGCCCTAACATTTCTGTCAGAATTGCCAGTTATCAAATTGGCATCTGGCAATGCAGTACAGTCATTCACCTGTTAAGTAACATCCAGCTTGGCATTGGAAGAGTGTTTGGCTGGTTGTTGTGTATGTTCTAACCACAGTTTCTGTTCCATCTCTCAGTAACGCACGAGAGAGAGGGAGGGCACAAGGACATACTCCTTTTATTTTGTTAACAGTTTGCTCAAAATAATTATTAACCTGTGAACACTAAGTTAGCACTATTTGAGTGTTGTATCTATGTGAAACAATGGTATAGAACAGGACGAGAAAAAGCACCCTAAGAGGCGGGCAACGCGTCAGGGGATGTGTGCTGTTTTTAGACAATTTGGCTTATATGCCAAATAAAGTGACTTTAGTAGGATTTTTTTACCTACTACCAGCATCATCTCTATTTCAGCAGTGCCCGATTTTCTCTCCCTTTTCTACTGTGTGAAACAATGCATGTTCCACTTCACTGCCACTACTCTTAGCAATATGCTTTTGAGTGAGAAAAAAAACAAAGCGCACAAAGCGCACAAAGCGCACAAAGCGCACAAAGCGCACCACGAATTAGATTAAAATATAACAATTTTAATATTTGGTCAGATGACCGCAACACACAAATAATACATTGCAATGGATAATATCCTAAAACCAATAGATCAAAACATTCAGAAATAAAACATATAACAATTATGCCCCTGACGAAGTGACTGACGTCACGAAACGCATAGGGTGGTTTTTGTTGTTGCAGAGACCTTGACATCCTCCCCTGGCAGCCCTCCTGTCCTCTCTCTACCCAGCCTGAGTCCTCTGGGCTTCCCTGTTCTTGTCCGGCTACTTCCCCTGCCTTCGCGCTGCGTGGTGACGTCACTGAGGTATCGCGAGACCTTTGGTCTGTGTCTAGCTCCTCGGTGATAACCTCAGCAGCATAGGGTCCAGGTTATCACCTGTGGCACCCCCCACACATCAGGACATCAATCAGTGTGGTAGCAGCGGCAGTCCCCGGCATCGTGGATCTCCGGAGGCGGTGTATTACCAACCACCTACCAGGCTTCGGTTCCAGTTTAGGACACTGTGCTACGGGCTTATACCTAGCAGCTATGCTGTAAGTAGAGTTTCAATTTTATCCCTACCGGTTGTCATCGCTTTAATAGTGTCTCTTGCACAACATTCAAGTGTTTGTTGCCTTTTATTCATTTTAATTCATTTGCATTAAATTTGTAATTATTCTCTCGTTTATCATATCAGTGATTATTTGTTTTAGTTGGTTTTAGTTGCACTATAATCTTTTTCTTTTTTCTTTTTTTGTGTGTTTGTCTTATCTGTTTGTTTGTCTTTCCATGAGACTTCATCGAAGATTCTACTCTGGATTTCCACTCAGCCTTATTGGACTTTATATTTGGTCAGGCTTTGTTTGTTATTCTTTTTGGAGGCGCCGGTTTATTTGTTTTTATATAACAATTACATAAAATACACAGACACTCCCACATAAGGGGATATTGACCCAGTAACAGCTTCTATGAAGCCTCACATCAAAACATGAAGAAAAAAAACAAAGTTAATCAAACAAACATTCA
This sequence comes from Ascaphus truei, assembly GCF_040206685.1. Lineage (NCBI taxonomy): Eukaryota > Metazoa > Chordata > Amphibia > Anura > Ascaphidae > Ascaphus > Ascaphus truei. The sequence goes on from NC_134489.1 coordinate 30,908,512, forward strand.
CAGTGGAAGTTCCATGAAAAACATGATTTGTGACCACAATGAGGGGAACTGATACTAACCACAAGCGATAGCGGGTGGCCGGTGTGGGCGCGAAGGTCCAGACTGCACCGACACTCGGCAGAGCTTCTATCCGCACTTTTGAGTGACTGACGCTGAATTAGTTGAGTAATTTAGTAGGCACATAAAGTAATTAACACACCTGGTCACAGAGGCAGACTGTCTGAGATAAAACTAAAATTAGCTAAGCTTTGCAGTGGCATAATTAGTAATCACAGAGTGACTTGCCACTGTGTCAGTATCACTGCATGCTGTCAGTGTATTGTTGTGTTTTGCTGTTCAGTCTCCCACTGCCACAACACCACCATCATCATCATCATTTTATAGACAAAACGTGCAAATATGGCATCATGAATGAATTATATTAGTTATATATTTTTTGGACCGACCATCTAGTGGGACCCAAACAAGCCAACACCCAAACTGCTGTGCTATGGCAGGCAGTTCCCCAACATAACATCGAGGGGGAAATTGATTGATTGAATTGATTGACACCGTCATGCAGCCACCATTATGGAATATCTAATTTGATAGTTGTCACAGTGCTTGGCTTGTTTAACATTTGTATATCCTAATCCAGCGGTGCACAAACTGGGAATTTTCTTAGGGGGGGGGGTGTGGCGCGGGTGGTTGCAGAGGCCCCGCGCTCTTCCCCGAGGCATTTAAATTAAATGCTGGGTGACCGCAAGAGGTCTCTGCAACCTCAATTTACCGGGATTCAGCCGGCTTCTGCTCACGTTGCCATGACAACGCAATGTCACATAACGCAGTGGGGTCATGTTCTGTGATGCGTCGTCATGGAAACGTCATGGAAACGTCATGGAAACGTGTATCAAATTACGCTGCGGGGTCATGTGACATCATGCCACATGACCCTCAGCGTCATTTGATGCCAGATCACTGGAGAGGGGGTGTGATCTCGTGGCACACTAGGGCGCAAGTAATGCACAGGTGGGAGGGAGGGACCAAGGACATACCTCTTTTATTTGTTTCCCGGATTTTTACCTTATGATGAAAAATGCTTCATCATTTAATTTAATGCACTTTTCCTCTTAGATTTGACACTCATTTTGACATCTACCTCATTATATAAAAAGTCACAGCAGCAAATAGTGATGAAGACTTGAGAGAATGAGATACAGTACAGTATGTGAAACTGTTGAAACTGCAGTCAGTGAGGATGAGTATTGATTTGAATGGTTTGCTGTGATTGACTTACAAATGTCCATGGTGACAAAGATAATGCTGTTACTGCTGCGGCCGAGTTATGACGCGCGTGCAGGGGGCGCAGGCACCCGATGACGCTTGACCGCGCATCGGTGACGCGCGGCACGCCGAGGGGCTGCCACTAGCAAGCCGGGAAATCTCCCGGCTTGCGGATCTGGCCGCAGTGTGATAAAGTGTGTCGGTAGTGTACTTCCACCACATAAACTGGATTGTGTCCACTCCACTAAAACCACTGACGTAACAGTTAACAAATAACACTGTCACTCACTGACAGTGTCTACTGTAGCCTGTTGTGTGTGTTAACAATGCTACCACCACTAGCACTACCACCGTTCCATCATTATCATCATCATAATTTTCTCATTGCCAAAGATTAAAAAAGGCATCCTATTTTATTTGAACATCTAGTAGTGGTCTAAATAATCAAGCACCCAATCTGCCATGATATGCCAGGAAGTTCCATAACATACCATCTAGGGTGGAATTGATACCTGGCACTGTCTGCAGGTCAGCCACCAGCCACCAGCCATCATTTACATAACACCGAGGTTGGCTCAGTGCTTGGCTTGTTTAACATTTGTATTTCCTAAAACTAGTTACTGTTCCATCTCTCAGTACCGCACGGGTGGGAGGGATGGCCCAAGGACATACTCTTTTTATTTAATTTTTTTATTAAACTCCTCTAAAGTCCCAGAATCAGAACTCCCAGCCCCCCAACAGGTGTCCCAGCATGCCACTGAGCCTGGAATGAGATTGAAAAGACCTGTACTTAGCTCTACTCCCCAACCGAGATTGAGTACAGAGCACAAACAGGTGATGCAGAGTTGCTTCCATTCCTTTCTCCTGCCCCCGAGTCCCCAGACCCAGAGTCACTTGTGAATCTCACTTCAGACCTTGGTGACACAATTTTTGCCCATATTACTGGGCAGTGGGTACTGGCCTCCCGTGATGTGTCTGCTCCTGACATTAGTTAAGATAATTATGCAAGATAAGGAAGGTTTAAAGTTTGCCTCCCTTCCAGTGGCATCACAGGTCGGGTGAACGGTAGTCCCCAATGTGGATTATTTTACTTGTAATAAAGTCCAACCTTTACCTTCCTGATATAGTGCACTGTAGTTTCCAGTTAGAATGCACTCACAAATTATCAGTTTCTTGTACTCTTTTTTTTATGTGGTTCTCTTTTTCCTATTTGGTCCTCAAAAACCCAATAGGATTCCGTTACCACTCATTAACCATGCAGAAAATTGTTGACTGCTACAACAGTCACCTATGTAAATCTAGGTTGGCAAACTTGACACATGAGTCTTGTTGTAGCACTTTATACGGACAAGGCTCATCTGATTTGAGCACACACCATAACAATGTAAATGTAAAAAAAAAAAGTTTTTTTATTACTACATTTTTATTTAGTTTAAGGAAAATTGGATACAGAACAAAAAAAAGGGGTGGTGTGAGGATTTGGTGCCATCAGCACCCATACTGAAGCCACAATGTCCATCTTGTTCCATGGCAGTCCTTTACTCACTTCCACCCACACTGAGGCTTCAAGGGCATTCTTTATCACTGATGTCCTGCCTATAAAGAAGCTGAATTTCCTCCAGAATGTTGCCAGAGCGTAGTTCCTGTTTGTTTTTGGCTGGCTGGCTCCTGTGTTCATCTTGCTTTTCACCATACAGTACCTTGATTCCAGCTTATGACCCAGACCTTGCACCTCTGCCATCTGCCTCGACCATTGCCGGTGACCATGACCTATTTCCTTTACCGCCTGCTTTGACCCCAGCCTGTGACCCCGACTATTCTATTCTCGATTCAGGACTATAGATGTCGGTTCGGGTCGGTGATCTTCAACTGCCATATTGATGACCCCTCTCTCCTTTGGGCTTCCAGCTTTCTCTCTCTAACCTCTTCTTTCGACCTGCAACAGAGGCATGTAGCCAGCACCCACAATGATGGCCACAACCGTGACCTGGTTTTCACTAAAGAACTTTCTCTGACTTCTCCATTTCCCCTTTTTCTCTCTCGGACCATCATGTCATCTCATTTTCTCACTCTCACTTCTCCCCTTCTCCAACTCCATCTGCCCCTCATTTCTGCAGAAACCTGCACTCTAATTCCACACACACACACACACAAAATTGGCCTTACTACCTCCTTCTACATAACTGTTGGAAGCACTATCATACAGCCAGTATCACATGCACGCTGCCTATGGGTCACACTTTAATCCTCTCTCACATTCTCCTCTCACATTCAAAAGGTAGCTAAAACCTGTCATTTTCTCCTACACAATATTACAAAGATACACCCTTTTCTCTGTTGCTCTACTGCTAAAACTCTGACTCAGGCCCTCATTCTCTCCCGTCTTTATTACTGTAACCTCCTGCTGTCTGGCCTTCCTGCCTTTCACCTGTCTGCCCTTCAATCTATCCTAAATGCTGCTGCCAGAATCACTTTACTCTTTCCTAAGTCTGTCTCAGTGTTTCCCCTGCTGAAATCCCTCTCTGCGCTTCCAATCAAATCCTGTATCAACCACTCAATTCTCCGCCTCCCTTTTAAGGCTTTACACTATTCTGTGCCTCCTTATAAATCAGCCCTAATTTCTCGCTATACACAACCCGACTCTTGCGTCCGCTTTAGGATGTCTTCTCTTTACCCCTTTTGTGTCTAAAGCCCTCTCCCACCTTAAACCTCTCACTGACTGCCCTACACCCCTGGAATGCCCTTCCCCTCAATATCTGACTAGCATCCACTCTATCCACCTTTAAGACCCATCTTAAAACATACCTCCTTAGCAAAGCATATGAGTAGCTCCGTGGCTGATACTATACACCATGTACATCGACCCTGTCCCCTTGCAGACATTTTTATATATAAACAGTAATTAAAAAGTAGGGTATGGTGTTAATGGAATTAAACAGTATACAGTAACAATCAAGCTAAGGGTAATTAGTAAATGAAATTCTACTGTAGAGCTTGAATTGTATAGTAATCCTTAATACTGTAGGAATGTTTCATTTCCACAGCTGTCGGCTTTGGAGCTGTAAGTGTGTTTAAGAAGTGGATAACAATGAGGCTAAGGTGTAACTGTAGGAGGAAAGGCTACTGTAGGAGTCACTGTGCATAGCATTTTCAATGGCTTGTTGGTCAGTCACATCTTTATTTACTGAAACGTCCTAGTTTTAAAGTGTGTAAACAATGTATATGGTATATGTATATGTATAAGTATATGGTTCTAATAATGTGTACAGTGTATCTCTATGGGCCCGCTATGATTGAATACAAAATTAAAAATACAGTATATATTTTACACTTAGTCACTTGCAGAAATAAAGTTTGCAGTGGCTGTGTGTATGTGTCTATGTGCATGCATGTCTATGGAACATATAGGCTGTGTGTGTTATTCACTAGGAATTTGCAATTCAGGAGGAGAGAAGAGACGGCCAGAGGGGAAGGAGAAGGAAGGAGCCAAGTTTTTTTACACATGAGGAAAAGGCAGAGAATTAGTCCTTTGCCACTGGAACTTCACCCGGGGTAGAGTTTTCCGCCTGACAGAAGAAAAGTGGGGAAGGGAGGACACCTTTTTCTATTCTATGCCAACATCCAGTCAAAATGGTGGCCAAATCCCCCAGCACTAATGTGTACACTGAATACTGTCATATTACAGAACAAATGAGTCACTTTGCACTTGCAATGTTTTGCATTGTATAAAAGTATCTTAATGTATACAGTATATCTCTATATGCCCACTACGATTAAAATAAAGTACAAAAGTGTATAGTACAAAAGTGTATAGTATATCTCATCAGTATTAATAAGGTTCAAAATTATAATGGTTTTTAGACTTTCATTGACATTATCTTCCCGCTGTCGATTTGATGTTTGGAATTCTATAAAATAATTGTGAAATAATTTACTGTACACTATTGATAATAAATAAATAATACATGCTTACAGTACAGTGTGCCCATGCGCATATGCGCGTCTTTTGATGTAGGCACGTATGTTCTATAAAATGCATATTTCATGTAGGTGCATGTTTGGTCTATGGAACGCATATTTAATGTAGGTGCATGCGTGATCTATGAAATGTATATGTGGGTTATTTGGGAATTACATTTCTACTGTACAGTTGTATAGTACAGTACTGTATTTAAAGTTGTGTTAATGTATATTTAGCTTGAAAATTGGGTAGCAATGACCCATTGTTGAAACAAGTGGTGTACTGTACATAGATTATTGAGTCGATCATGTAGTTGGGATATAGGTTCATCTTGTGGATCTTGTAGGTTCAACTTGGAGGAGAAGGTACAGTACAGTTAGGGCAGGTACTCTGATGGAGGCAGGTAGTTGGGATGTAGGTTCATCTAGTTTTCTGAGTTGTTTGGTCTGCACTGATAATGGTATTGGGGCAGCCACTCAGGTTGGAGAGAGCAGATACTCGGGTGGAGGAAGATTGGAGGGACCAGTCCAGAAAAGTCTATTATTCAATCTCTTGGTCCCGACCACTCTCTTTCTCCTTTGAAAGTTGCCATGATCTAACATACCCATCCACGATGCATGAAGGGCCCAGCACCCCATTCTCTTGCCGGGACACAGAGGTGTTCTAATAAAGCAATCATTAATGCTTACATTGTGTCTAATAGATTTCCCACCTTTCCGGGTTTGGTGTTTTCTTTGTAAAATTCGTTCTTTTCAACGATATATTCATAGATCTCATAGATTGCACTCTTATCTGTTCCGACTTGAATGGCGCAATTTATCATATACAGTAGGCATAATTGCAAGCCGGTCTTGTGTGGCAAGGAGCAAGTGCCATGTCCCATACCATGCACAGCACAAAAGTTATAACACAGATTCCGTAAATGCATTGTATTTTTAATAGTGTGAAATGGCAACAGTAGACAAAGACGTATACATTGTATCTTCCCCTCCAAACACCTGCACTGCATTGTAAAATTCAGAGTGTCATCGTAGCCTAAGATATTCAGTGTGCCAACTGATGGACGTGCACTGAACTACAACAACACAAATAATAATTCTGTCTTACAGCAGACAACGTCCGTGCGGCTCAGTTATAGTAACAGAGGAGAAGCTGCCCCTGAAGATATTTTCCTCTTGTTTGCTCCTAATAGATGAAAAGGAGATGAAAGGGGCTCTCTGTATCCACAAGGAGCTTATCTGCTCCCGGGGTCACAAGCCTAAGTTTGGATCATGCATCCAACAGATACAGAGAGGCCCCAACCGTTCAACTCATTTTCATTTATTAGGAGCAAACAAGAGGAAAATATCTTCAGCTGCAGCTTCTCCTCTGTTATTATTACCGAGGCCAGCCGGCGAGATTGATTGATATACGCGACTGGAGAGGCAAACACAAAGCAGCCGATCCCACGTCTCTGCGCCTGGTGAATCAGCTGTGATAGCAGTGATGTCACCTGAAGGAGCCGATCAGATGGAGCGACCGGTCGACAGAGCAGAGCCAAACAGACGGAGCCAGCGCGCCCAGTATCATCGCCAAAACCGACTGGGGAACAAGACTGCAATGTACTAGGCGCATGTCCTTGTTACGTCTAGTAAGTAGGATTCTAATTTTAATAAGCAATGGAGAAGAATATTAAGTCAATTTTTTTTTACATTTGTGACCAATCAGTTTTTTTTTTTTTATACACTTGAAATTTTTATTAGATTATGCGAAATTATCCAGAAATACAACTTGAATAGAGGGAAAATTATCAGAGGGGGCGGCGGGGGGTACAAAATTAAAACGGGGAGGGGGGATAGGGAGGAGAACAACCTTTTGGTGAAGCAGCAATAACATAGTACATTTCCATATAACCACACTTACTACATTTCGTACAGTGATAAGAAAAAATCTGGGGCTACCTCTTTCTTAGGGTATTTCTAGGTAAACTGCTGTGATATTGAGGGATATAGACTTCCTAAGTTAAGACATTATATAACTTGTAAGCACATGCCGGGGTTAACAGCCAGAATTATCAGCTAAGTTTGAAAAAGGGGAGGATTTGTAATATTATAGGCTGAGGGAATTTTGGGATACATTTCTGTTTCATATAAACATTATCCATGGTAGCCATACTTTCTGAAACTTATCATATGTATCGTTCAAAAAGCTTGTGAGCTTTTCCATTGTGCATATAAACCATAATACATAGTGGACAGACAGAGCCCCTGTAGATAGCACTCTGTTTCTGTATGAATTGGTGATTTATTTAAAATAACTTTATTAATTGACAATATCGTTAAAATATTGGGGTTTAAAACAATGATTAAATGATGCCAAGTGTGGCTAACTCTATGGATAGGTGTATCCAGAGGAGTATACAATGGTGTATTAATGCCCAGTGTTAGGGTAATTCACTGGCCCTAGTGTTCCTCATATGGAGAGAATGGGCTAGAGTTCTTGTAATGAAAGTAGCGGCTGTGTGGACCACAGATGTAGTGCCCCAGTATTGAAATACTAGTAGGTGCACTAGTTGATTGGACCTGTACTTAGCTGCTTTTGGGCTGCAGCTATTGGTACATTATAGACTTGTGTATACAGATCTAGGTCTATGTGCACCTATTAGGAGTTTTTAACACCAGCATGTGTGGGTGGTGGTATTTAAATACAAGTGTGTGATACTTAACACGTGTACATCCCAAGTGTGTAATAACAGGGCTAGAATAGACACTAGTATTAGTTTTGCAATACTGGTAAGTTAGTGGCACTGCTGTAAATTCTGTATATACATATACCTAATTAACAGCTGAGTACTGCTCCTTTTAGGGTATTAATATCGGTCTATTATGAAAGACCTTTCCCTAGTTGGTATAGTGCTCTTCATATGTGGTAATGGTCTGGCACTCCAGAGGTTAATTGCTGGATTGGTTGCCGTTTTGCTCAATGTGTATGCCAATTTAAGCTAAATGCTGTGTTTGGGGATTAGCATTCAGGCTTCCTGCATTTGTACTGTGATTTACTGCCAGATATTCTCTGTGCTTTACTGATGTGTGACTGCTAAGATCGTAGGATCTTTCAGCAGTCCATTACTGTGCAGGGGCTGAGACACGCTGACTCTTTGAATCTCTCTGAGTCAGTGTACATGAACTCAGGCTCTGCTCGTGCACGTGGTCACGTGTTTGCCGACGCGCGCGTTTCGCGAGTGCTTTGTCAAGGCTAAGGTAATCAGAAGCACAGCATTTAGCTTAAAGGGGCATACACATTGAGCAAAACGGCAACCAATCCAGCAATTAACCTCTGGAGTGCCAGACCATTACCACATATGAAGAGCACTACACCAACTAGGGAAAGGTCTTTCATAATAGACCGATATTAATACCCTAAAAGGAGCAGTACTCAGCTGTTAATTAGGTATATGTATATACAGAATTTACAGCAGTGCCACTAACTTACCAGTATTGCAAAACTAATACTAGTGTCTATTCTAGCCCTGTTATTACACACTTGGGATGTACACGTGTTAAGTATCACACACTTGTATTTAAATACCACCACCCACACATGCTGGTGTTAAAAACTACTAATAGGTGCACATAGACCTAGATCTGTATACACAAGTCTATAATGTACCAATAGCTGCAGCCCAAAAGCAGCTAAGTACAGGTCCAATCAACTAGTGCACCTACTAGTATTTCAATACTGGGGCACTACATCTGTGGTCCACACAGCCGCTACTTTCATTACAAGAACTCTAGCCCATTCTCTCCATATGAGGAACACTAGGGCCAGTGAATTACCCTAACACTGGGCATTAATACACCATTGTATACTCCTCTGGATACACCTATCCATAGAGTTAGCCACACTTGGCATCATTTAATCATTGTTTTAAACCCCAATATTTTAACGATATTGTCAATTAATAAAGTTATTTTAAATAAATCACCAATTCATACAGAAACAGAGTGCTATCTACAGGGGCTCTGTCTGTCCACTATGTATTAAGCTACACGCCCTTTGCAGCACCAGTTTCATTGTTCTATAGTAAAGCTGAAGCGGGGGTAAACATACGTATAAACCTGCATATAAACCATACCTTGTTTCTGATTTGCGGGATTGATGGAAGTTTGTCCTGTTTCCAAAGACCTGCCAGGGTACATCTTGCCGCGGTGATAATGTGGGTTATTAGCTTATTCTCCGCTCTGGTGTGGCCCTGGAGTGGCTTGTTTAATAAAATCAGCCAAGGATCTAGGGGGATATCCCTGCCTAAAATCCGGCTGATCCAGGATCTCACTTGTGTCCAAAGAGCCTGTACATAGGGACATGACCACCACATATGCAGAAAAGAAGCTACCTCACCACAACCCTTAGGACATATAGGGGAGTAGCCTGGTAAATATTTAGCAATATTTTCTGGTGTATTGTACCAACGTGTCATTACTTTATATGCATTTTCCCGAATGGTTGAACAGATTGAGCTTTTGGCTACTGCTTCGAAAATGTCCTCCCAGTCCAATCAGTTGTTTTTATACACATTTTATATGGAATTTGATCCAATATTTAAGTAATCCTGCGACTACAGTATTGGTCTTCCACAAGGATATTTATATTTATAGTCACCCTCATTCAGTGTAATATATCCAAGGGTAATCCACTATTGTGGCTCTCTTTCTCATCTCCACCTGTGCAATATCCATGATCGCTCAGCGTGTAGCACTGAAGAACCTTCAATGGCAGAGTTGATTTCAACAACACAGCTGGTTTCCAAAGGATATTCGTCTGGAAGGGTTTGGTCACGCCTAACATAGAGTTTATATCTACAGTTCAAGCACCTTATAAGCCTTTTTGTTCCCAAGCTCACCCAATCTGGTTTCCTAAGAAAAACAGTTAGACTTTTTAGGCTGCATATGGGCTTATGTGGGATTTATAATATTATATTACAACACAATATTGTATTTTTGCACAGTAAATTGTTTGTATATAAACGTACACTACATCACAATTATTTATAACTAGTGCTATTTACAATAATTTTAATCTCACATGGATATTGAATGTTTAATCATTTGTGGATAAATAAATGTTAAAAAGTACCATGTTTTTGTGTAATTTGTTTGATCAGGTTATCTTTATCTATCATTAGGACTTAGATTAATATGTAATAATATTTTAGGTTTGAAATAAGTGGTACATGTGAAAATCCTAAGTGGCTCACAAACTTTTTCTCCCCACTGTATATTGTGAACACTGTGATATCAGTACAGTACAATTATTGCGCCAACTTTCAATACACATTTTAGAACACTGGAATTGGATTAATTTCCCTTTGAACTATTCCTTTACTTGTTTATAAACTTCAAGCTTAACAGTTCAATAAACTTTGCTCGTGAGATCTGATACTAAAACTCGCTTCGAACCCCAATAAATGATGGTGAACTGCAACACAACCCAAACTTTAAAAATGGCGAAGATGCAAAGTGTCAGTAACTAGACAGTACAAACTGCATCTGGGTCATGATGACTGTTAAATAATTTGGTGTTCCGTTTAGTGACAAAACCCGACAGAAAAGGACGAGGTCAAGGAGTGAAAGTACAATAAGACAAAGTAGGACTGAGGAATTGAATTGGGACTGAGATAATTACTGTCACAGTGAGGATGGATACGACAAAGAATCTCCATATAATTGAGGAGGCACAACCTAAAGGGACAGAATCATTAGCGCACTCTGAATCTATCCACAACCGCTCCAAATCCTAAAACTGGCAGGGGTGTGCAGCCTCAAATGCTCGCTGATGGTCCATGTCCGCATATCATCAAATACCTCACCACAGCAATGTACCCACAATTCAGGCATTGGTTGCATCTTCACAAAATGCCACGAGAAGGGTCCCAATGGCTGTTCAGTGTCACCGGACCCTGTCCCACTTTGAAGCCCAGTTTGTCTAGCTCTCACTCCTTGGCTCAGTTGCCTCTGGGGTGGTGTTTGTGGATGTGGGGGAGATGGAGGAAGTTCAGGGAGATAGGTGGAGAAGGAACAGAGTCACTTCTCACAGCAGGAGCAGATGGTGTAACCTGCCTGGGTCTAGTGTGCCAATGGGGAGGAGTGGGTGACCAACGCCTCCATAGGTGGGTGATGGTGCTACTTTCACAATGACCTGCAGCAGAATCATGATGTGAGACATGTGTGGACGCACAGGTTTGCTTACACTGTCTCTCCCAGACATCAATAGTGATAGGTCAGCAAGTGTTGCTGCAGAACACTAATCCCCAGGCATCCTCCATTCCTGCCCTTATGCACCGTTGCCCAAAAAAGAATGCAGTGCACCATCACAGAACCACTTATGGAGCCACGGCTGGGCAAGCAGAGATATTCCAACACCATGCTAGTGGCTTTTCTGAGCAGACGATGGTGCCCCTGTGATGTGAGCGAGCTAGGGAAGCAGTCTGGAATACCAGGATGCAAATCCTGGTAACTACCACCATGATGTCTTTGAGAGGCACTTCCACTTTCTTCTGCCTCATCTTCTCCAGGATGCTCCTCGCTAAGCTTATGGGAAAAGCCACCATCCCCACCACCAGTGTCACCCTCAGCCTCGCCGAATTCAACTGGCACACTCCCTGGACCAAAGCGGCTTTCTGACTGCTTGAAGCACTCCCTGGTACTCTACCCACTCCTGGTACCATGTTTCCAAATCCTGAACACCCACATCCACACCTGATGATGCCTCCATTGCCCAAGCTAGATCAGAAATAGCAGGAGTAAACGTGCTGGGCATAGCCTACTCAGGTGGTGCAGCTTAAACAAGATCCAGGGAAACCGAGTGAAACCCGTCATGGTGGACCATAAAGAGGCTAGAACTGGGCCCTACCTCAGCAACCCCTGACACCAGCCTGACCCGCTTATGCACACAACACATGCTGCTTCATCTCTTTCTGCTCACACACCTGTATAAACAACAGCTGGGTCTGGGCACAGGAAGCCTCATCAGTTTCTGTCACTCATAAAGTTTAAGAATAACAATAACCGTGTACACATGAGGTACATAAACACACACACAGAAATAAGATGTCGGCCTGTGGACCGCACCCTCAGAGCCGACAGGAGGGAAAGCTGTGACAGGAGTCCCATGTCCGGTAACAGCGGGATCTTGGTGCTGGAAGTAGCGTCCGGCTGCTGGGCTTCCTTATCCCCTGCTGGTGTGCATCTCCTCTTGCACTCCGGTAGAAGGGCCGGTTAGAAGACCAGAGACTCACCCAAGGTAAGGTATGACAGGGGGGCTATTGTCGGGGAGGGTTTATACGTACACACACACACATACAATTGTGAGGCTAAATTTTAATAAGGACATTGACTCCCTTTAAATGTATTTATTCTCATGTACTGTATATTTGCAAACTCATGTGGCCAGTATTCCTATCCATGTTTTTCAGATCTAAGGCAGATAGACAGGTTGCGATTATCAGCGAGTGAGATGTACCAGGTCTTATTCACAATCCTCCCTTATCGCTGCTTCTCCCTGTTATATACTTTTTACTGTTCATCTGAGGCTGTATTATAATGATGTAGCATTTTGGAAAAAATATGCAAACAAGGAGTCCGGAGCTTGAAGATAAGATGGCAAAAACCTCCACAGCCACCATGTGTTTGCCTTTGGTGCTGAGATAAGCTGGGATAAATGTCAACCAAACACTGGCAAAAACCAGCATACTGAATGTAATAAACTTGGCTTCATTAAAGGTGTCAGGGAGCTTCCTGGCCAGAAATGCCACTAGGAGGCTAATCGAGGCTAAGAGACCCATATAGCCCAAGACGCATGAAAATAACACTTTGGATCCCTCATTGCATTCAATAACTATGGTTCCAATCTCTGCTGCCATATTGAGTTCTGCAAAGGGGGGAGAACATGCCAGCCAGACAGTGCACAAGATTATCTGGATCATTGTACAGAAAGGAACAATATATCTGGGAATCCTGAATCCCACCAGCTTTCTTATCCTGCTGTCCGGATTGGTAGCACTGAACACCAGGATGACAGTGATAGTTTTGGCCAGTATCACAGAAAGACAAACAGAGAATATGACCCCAAACACCACCTGGCGAAGCATGCAGGTCATCATGGTCGGGCGACCAATGAATACCAAGGAGCAGAGGAAGCAGAGAATGAGGGAGATGAGGAGGAGGTAGCTTAGCTCTCTGTTATTGGCCTTTACTATGGGAGTCTTGTGCTTTATTATGAACAAGCAGAGCACAGAAAGTGTGAGCAAACACAAAATTATTGAAATACTAGCCAAAGAGGCTCCTAAAAATTCTTCATAGGAGAGGAACTGGATGTGTTTTGGCACACATCCCTCTTTTAAGGTATCAGGCCATTTATCTTCTGGGCACCTGAGGCATTCATTGTTATCTGGAAAAAATAATGAAAATAATTATTAGATTAACACATTCACTGCTCCTGTCTTGAAGATGAAGTTCTCCAACTGTGAAAGAGTTCACACATTTAAGATTTTATTAATTTTTCCTGAATCATTTTTTTCCAATCTTTTCATACACAGCAAACAATAATTTATATTATGTCTACAGTATACTGATTTATTGAGAATTTTAATTAGGAGCAGAGCTACAGACCTCTGCATTCTATTCCTACAGTATGCTGCTAAGTAAGATAATACGTACAGAGATGTTAATGATCTGTGGTTGCTGACAATTCATACCCAACCTTCAGATATAGGAAGGACTAACCATAGTGGGTAATGAATTGCTAATATTTTTCAGTAACTAAACTAGTAACATGTTGACAGTACAGTATTCCTAAGTGTATGTATTACACACCGGCAGGGTTGAGGATCTCGCCTTCAGAGCATGGTAAACAATCAAAACAGCAGATCTTTTGCCCTTGGCGTGTGGCTCTTCTTTGGCCTTTTGGGCATGGGGCACTGCAGACTGAGAAAGGAGCCTGAAAGAAAGTGAGTTGAGAAAAATGATGTCACGTCTTTTGTACAATACAATATAGTAGATCAACCATATGATGTAGTGCCTCACTCACAAGTTACATACACACATTATGCAGGGCATGGTCAATTGGGTGTGTCTATTGATTCTATAATTCAATAGCGTCAACACATGCAAAGGTCTGTTTTCTTAGACCATGATAGGTAAGCATCGGTATACAAGTAGTGGCTGCAGTGAATCAGTTAGGAAGTTTGTGGTTGGTGGTATTGTAGTTTAGAGCAGGGGAGCACAATATTTTCCCCCAGTGCCCCCTGCCAGCTGTCCTCCTCTCCGTGTGCCCTCTCCCCCCCTACCTTGGTTCCCAGCATCTGGGCTCATGACATCACATTGCCATAGCAACGCAAGGTCACATGACCCTGCGCATGGCGACGTGTCTCCAGAAGCCGGCTGAACCAAGGTAAGTGAGGTTTATAGAGGCCTTCGCTGCTTCCCCGGCATATAATTTAAGTGCCTTCGGGAAGAGCATGGGGCCTCTGTAAACCCTGCGCCCCACGGCAGATAATCTACATGCATATCCCTTATATAGTAAAATTTATTTTAAAATAACAATGAGTTTATTTATGAATTTACAGTATAAATAGAGACGTGTACTTACATCAGGAAGCAGCTATAAGTTTCTTAAAACACAGATAACATCTTATACTGAGCACTGTATAATAATACTTACTTGAATCTGTCCTCCATTCCATAAGATTCTGCTGTGCTCAATCTGCATTTCGTGGCCTTTCGGAGAGCGGGCATCAAAGCTGCCAATGTGGACGTATTTACTGGTTCCATTAGGGAAGAGCTGCCAGTTCAAGATGTCCACAGACACGGGAACATCACCATTCTCATCAAAAAATATCGTCTTCCCAGCAGTGTTGTTGAACTTCACTTTTTTGACATAATGAAGCAGCTGAAAGGCCAAACATCATTAAAGCAGGGATTATTTTCTGAAAAATTGTACTTTTATTTTGAAAACTGAGTTAGTTCTGTATTTTTGAAAATAGATATCCCTTGGTTAAATGCTAGTAGACAGGAATACTAGTTGTAGCCGATTTAGCTCACACTGCTAGAACTGCTACCTAGAAAAGTAGTTGCTGTGGGTTCTAGTCCAGTTGGCTCTGAAAATAGCACAACATTCCAGTCACTACGTGCCTTAGGTTTGTCAACACAATATAGTTCTAATGGAAATCATTTTAGGAAGTGTGGGATGGGACTCCTTTAAATATACTTTGCATATCCATTAGCACATGTCCTTGGGTACATTAGGTAAGCTCGTTTTTGAGGAAAGAGAGAAAGAATGAGAAAGAGGCACTAACTAAGAGAGACAGAGAGAAGATTGAACTTCTTGAACTCCTCCTTATATGGCCCATATTTACCATAAAGTGGTATCTGGCCACAAGACACCTTCCAGTGCTGGAATAAACCTTACAGCCCATTGATGTCAAGGGCTGTAAGGTATCTTAAGGCAGAAGACTTCAGATAGTAAATATGGGCCTTAATGATCAGAGATATTTTTTGGTTTTGAAAAACACTAAAAATCATTATCACGTGCATAATAATAATAATTACAGCTGCTGATACCAATTGCACATTCATACTGTAAATCACTATAAAGCTTTAAAAAAAAAAACAGAAAGATCTTCTATGTGATTAAAATAGGAGCAGTCACTCTGCAATGCTGTATGTGGTTTTTACAGATTTTTCTGTTAAAAATTCTGTTGCAGGATGTGTGTGTTCACAGGGAATAGGTGACTCCTCTCCACATTTTCAAATTAAAAATACAGCACACTACTGTATAATGGTTCTGATTACATCTACTAATAACAGTGAATGTAGTCAGCATCATTTTTTAAATTCATTTTTAGAAAAAAAGGATCATCTTGTTTCCCCAACATCAATGAGAAACCACGTTAAAAGAACAATTTCACAAGGAATTTTACAACTAAGATCAAATAGTGGTTGAGATTGTAATGTTTGTTCATTGTCTGTATTTGTAAATAGTTTTTCATTTCTCATTTTCTTCCAGATAACAAAACATATATCCCAGTATATCACATAAGATCACTGGGTTTTGATAGGGTCCTATGGCATTGTGGGAGCACAATTTCCCAAAATTTCACCAGAGTGAAAAACAAAGCCTACTACTGTACATCTGTATATATGTGCTACTCTAGGTTGTACCTGCCAAGGTTGATGATTGTAAATATCTGCACAAGATCCATTTTTGAATGGTCCTTGACCTGGCACACAGGAGTTCATCTGGTGCAAAGCATGAGCCAATGCAAGAACTGCGTTGTGAGTTTTGTCTGTGTATCTGAAGTTGTAAACATCATACACCGATGGATCAATACTGTCCAGTCTCTCCTTGCCTGTGCACTGAGGGGTTCCTTCCTCAGATTGTTTTGTAGATGTATAATTGTTGGTCTCCTCTTCTGGCCAAATACAGCCAAAAGCATTCTCCCAAAATGTCTTCATGAAGATGTCATCTAAAAACTTGGAAGGATGGATGCTGTAAAGAAATTCCTTGAAGCCTGGAATCTTTCCGCTCTGAAGGGCGACCCCCAGGCTACCATTTAAGGTTTTTAAAATGTCTTTTCTGAGAAAATCTGAAGAAATTGACCAGCTGTCACTGCCAACCCACACTTTGTCAGTAATGTTATGAAAGGAAGCCTCTTCCATTAAAGGGATGATGTTCTCAATGGTACAATACACAACAATCGCTGTAGCTCTTGATTTTTTAACAACGTCTACAATTCTGGAGACAGACTCCATTGAGCTATAGGTAGGAAGAGTCTCTATGAATGCAATGCAGCCACCATTCCATTCAATCTCTTTGATTAGCAGCTGACTACCTGACCTTCCCAGGTCATTGTCTGTGGTGATGATACCGACCCATGTCCAGTTGAAGTACATCATCAACCGAGCAATGGCAAAAACTGTATTGTGGTCATTGGAGATTGTCCGGAGAAAGGATGGAAATTTAATTTTATCACTGAGAAGGGGGTGAGCTGAGGCATAGCTGACCTGACAGATAAGATAATAGACAAAATATTAATGGTTTCATCAACCTCTCAATGTGTTGCATATTTCTGTATAGCTAAAAAGTGGTTTACATACATATATATATATATATATATATATATATATATATATATATATTTTTTTTTATGGAGTAATAGGAAGAATGAACAACAAAACCTGACTGCGGATTGGACGCTAAGAAATCGTTGACTCCAATCTGGCTGCTCCAATCTGGCTGATATTTCATTATTTTATTTTGATTTGATTCAGATTTCAATATCTGAAATGGGGAGGAGGAGAGGCGGTGGGGGAGCAAAAAATATGCCCATCTCTAATAATAAATAAAAAGGTTTTCCTTATATTGGGAGTGGTAGCCTTTGTTAGATGATCACTTGCTACATTGCTGGTAGACTATACAAATAAATGGAATACTCTTGAAAGAATGTAAAAAATATTGTTGACTAAGTCAAAATTAAAGGGCATTGGCATTTGTGGCACAGAGTGGGAGGTTTACCAGTTTTTTGCCACAAGATGACTTCCTTAGAATAGTAGAGCCTCTCTCATTAATTATGTGGATGATGTGAGGTGTAGATGTGACCAGTATAGTTTATTCCCAGGTCAGGATATAGTGTTATTAATCATTATACACTGACTAAGAACTGCAATTAGGTAATTTAGTAGGTAAGTAATATATTTTGTGTAATATAGTGTTAATAGCATGGTTAATTTCATGGGTTAAAGGGCTTTCTCTATATCAGCCAAAGTGGGCGATTTGGCCTTTTTCTGGTTGAAATTTTGACTAAAAATGGCCCAATCGGCTGATTCAGTGAATATTAAATAAGCCCCTAAATATTTGTCACTACCAAAGTGCATAAAATAAAATAGAACTTAGCAATCTTTGGTAATTTAACTTCACTTACATTAAGATTCCTCCAGTGTCATAGTATCTGCTAGCATTCTGCTAATATATGGCTGGACTTGCACTGTCTCATCAGCAGAATGTTCAAAGTGATGAGTTATTTCTTGCTTACCTGAGGATACCTGTAGAGTCCCAGGATTTGGGCTATTGGCATTGAGGCCTTTGATGGCATGTCTCCAATTATAGAAGGTGGCATGAATTTTCCATGGCAATTAAAGTTTGGTACAAAGTCCTTCTTTCCTGATAAAATCCACATTGTCCCCATTAATGACCTCACTTCATTGTAACAGGAATCATAGATTTTGAACCCCAGTGTGATATTGGGCAGGAAATCCGGCATGTTATTAATCTCCATGGTGGCGAAAACCATCGATAGGAGAAAGCGGTAATACCGGATATGAAATCTGAAAATGGAAAAATGGAAAAAGGTTTACAAAAATTAAATATTAAATTACTAATGTTTCCTTATCTTGGCCTTCAGTCTGAAGATTCTTCTGCCTCACTGTTCCTGCTTCTCTGCCAACTGCTCAGCTTTTTATGTCCATCTCCTCAAAAAACTGCAGCAGAAAACAATTTCATCCCATAACCTTGTAACCTTGTCATCTTATGCTTATTTTCCCATGCAGACAAAACTTCCAAAATGTTGTACATTGATGCTTTAGTCTGCAAATAGATGTTCTTTACAGGGTATATCCTGGGGTTCTGGAGCTCCTGTCTTGCTGTGTACATTATAGCTGTATTTTATGTGAATACATGGAGGGGCATTACAGGTTTTCCTCTGGCTCTGCTAGCACCATCTAGTATTATTTATTTCCTATTTACATTGATTGTGCACAGATTTCAACCAGTACTTTGTACACCCCTGTCTACAATAGAGGGTCATAGTCTTCAAACTAAAATAATTATTCATGAAGACCCATAGGGAGTGATTCATTACACGTGAAATTGTGATTGGGGCACTATCGTACAGAAAATGTAAGTCATTGGGAGTTTGTGTGCAATAATGCCCTGATCTGCACTATAACAGTTTAATGAATAACTTCCCTTGTTCTGGTGTGACTTAGAGGGGCATTTCCTCTTGGCCACTTTGTTTGTTTTAAAAAATGCTGCAGTTCCTTGCCTTGATAGTAATGCAATTATCTAAGCTGCTGATTGATCCGTTCTCCCGTGATCGATCAGTGAAGACACTACACTACTTCCTAGGATATGCAATATTGTCTCGTATTTCAAGTGAGGAAGAGGTGTAGCTTCTTAAATAGTTGCTATAGCCAGGGCCACTGACAGTTCCCTGGATCAGCAAGACCGGCCGGGCACAAAATATACCAAAAAGACCTAAGGGACACACTAATGAATATACTGATGTCATACACATGTAAACCACACACACTGCAAGATGGAAACCGTTAAGGTAAAGCTAACCCACCGTAGTGGGAAGTGTGCAGAAATCTAGGAAAACTGTGTAGAGATGGATAAATTCATATGAAAAAATAACACAAAAAAAAAAAAAAAAATTCTAAGTGTCAAAAAGAAAATCATCACATAAAAATGAACAAATGTCCAGTTGTATCCAGGATGGTAAGAAATCTTAAATAAACGAATAGCATATAAAGTCCTTCAATTGTAGCATAGGGAATAAAGGAAAAATATACTCATCCCCCCTTGAGTTACAGAGTGCGGTAGTATAACTCAAAGATGCCAGACAGAAGTTACTGCAGTTGGTCTGTGATTGATCATGTATTCAGTTTGGGTTCTCTGCTCACAATGCTCAATAAAAAAAAAAAAAAGGTCTAAAACAAGCAAATCGAAAAGAAGTATACATTTTTTTATTTGTGCTTCTTGGGGTCCATGTGATTGGTAGCGTCATCAAGCACGGAATAACAGCCATAAACAATAAACACTAACTCTCTCCCTCTAAGCCTTTGGTGGTCACCAGGTGGTCCGGGAGTGACAGGCATGTGGCCCTTGGGGGCTTCACCTGTGGCAGCCGGTGTTTATTGTTATTTTAATTTTTGCTTTTATCTGTAGACTTCTATCCAGTCACAACATTTGTATTATTATTAATATTATTATTATTATTATTACATTGCTTGCTTGTTTGTCATATTATGACCCTTACAACTGCCATAGACCCTGTGACCACATTAGTATAACTTTCTGCTGTAACATTCAATCCCACCCATTGTTCATTGCGTCATTTCAGGGTGGAACGGGTTAACACTAAAGCCCTTAAGGATGGCTGTTATTAACCTGCACGGTAATAAGTGTGTTACGCAGCCTACACTATGTGATTCACTGCTTTTCTAGGGAGGTTTGAAAAAAGTGTGCAGAATAAAGATTCGCTAATCAGTGTCAGATTTAATTTCCGGTGGTTGGATATTTTCTCTCCCTCCTATTTCCCCGCTCCTTCATTCCTTCTCTAACTATTTGCCCTCCTTCCCCTCCCTTCCTCCCCATTTGTTTACTTTCCAGCCTAAAACTACAGCAATGTTACTTGCTAAAAATGTTAGTGTCATTTCTACTACCTGCTCTGTGTATCGCCCCATACTGAGACTGTATCTACTGTATATCTGTCTATTTCCTGCTTTTTATTTGACACTATTTGTATTTCGCTTTTTTAAGTTCACCAACCATACAACATGTTGCTGTTTCTTTTCTCATTTGCAAAAAGTTAAAAACTATTATAAAGTTCGCAAGCAAAACCCAGGAATATGAGGTTTGAGAGAGAAAGGGAAGCCCAGCTCCAGAAAGGGTGCAAAGCTTTAGCATTCATATGATTGAGAGCTGATGTGTGCTGAAGCTTAGGCCGCAGCCCCAGTGCCTTCTACAGCGCACGCCTCGGCCTCGGCATACGCTATGCGTCCAAACATCGCCCCTCAATGGGGCTGGGCCCAGTAAGTACCTTTGCGTGGAAGGTACAATTTTTTCCAAAGACAATGAGATTGGATTTAAAAGATGTGACGGAGGGGTGTCCACGCCACCGCCGGCGGTTCAGCCAATGAGGGCAAACCAGCCATTTGAGGTCATGGCCACACCCCTGGAAAACCCCAGCCACAACCCCTCCCGTCGCAAACTGTGCAGTCTTGTCCTAGACCGCAGATCGCAGTTAAGCGCTGTGCACACGCCGCACGCCGCAACACCCCCAACCCTACGCACGTGCTGCAGTGCACACTGGGACCGCAGACTTATCCCCCTTTTTTTGCCTTTAGGCCTGGGAGAGAAAGAAACATACTTAGGTAGAGTACCCATTTATGTATATACCTCACAGAACACACACAGCCCATGGAGATATAACTGTGATCACATCCGATATATCTGGGGGGGGTAACACATTTGAATATGTAAAGTACATTTAAGTTAAAAAAATGAACACCTTTCCCAGGTTCTGTATCTCAAATGTGTTCACACATATGAGTGTTTTGGGTTATTATAAATCAATAAATTTGGGTAGTCTTATAAATAAGCCTCTCTCTCTAAATTTGACAACGTGTGTTTGAAATGTCAAATTTCACCCTGATTTTTTGTGCTAAACAGCACAATTGAAATGATTATGTGGTTTTTGAAAGTTAGAGAAAAATATTGGCTAACCAAATCTTTACATCTCCCACCATCAGTTTCTCATTTTCACTTCATCCATCTATATCCTTATCTACCACCCAGCCCCAGCTATGCACAACAGACCCAGGGATTTTTCAGGTGGGTTCATGTACATTCCTGTAATACTTCTCACTGATACCATTTTTTGTACTTTACACTGTCACAAATAATTTGGGCACAAAAATGGGCGTGAATAACACTAAATTAGAAGGGCCATTGTAATAAGAACATAAACAACAGTATTCACTTAAAGGTTCAAGTCCGGGTAACAGACTAAAAAAAGCAGCATTTTATAAAAATAATAATAATAATAATACATCTAATTACCTTCCTCAAACACACGTAACTCTAATTAATGCAAATGCAGCATATAGCTGTCTTTGTTTCTTTAAAAATTTGAAAATTACACACAAAATCAATTTCTGAAAGGGATAGTTTTTGTCCCTGAATATACAGAATATATAAAGTATAAAAGAGAGGGGGGGTAGTTGCCTTTGCAAATTCTTGACATCACAACAAAGGAAGCAGCCAGAGGAAGTCAAACCCCTTCCAAGTCTCAGCTCACTGTGTTTACAAACAAATACTTGTGCTCATAGGTGTCACATTTTGATAACAGAAAAGGCATCAGACATCCAGATTAAACAAGTCACTGCCTTTAGTATGCTTTGGTCCTAGGCGGGATTGACCCTTTAAGCACATAAGCACTCATTCAACACATAAGCAGTTCATTGTGCAGTAAAATGTTTGTGATAAAAGGCACAGTAATAATAACTTTATTTCATATAGTGCTTTCTCCCAATGGGACTCAAAGCGCTTCACAATCACAGTAGAGCACGGGTTATGCAGCACATAGGATTGTTACAGACTCAGCCCCTGCCCCTGCCCATGACCTTACAATGTTTTTGGTTCCTGAGGCACAGGGTCACAAGGAGCTGACACCGGGAAATGAACTAGATTTGACACCGGGAAATGAACTAGATTCCCTGATTCAAACTCAGTGTTGTTTTTTTACAGAGCTGATGCCTTTACTCACTGAGCTGCTCCTGGTACTGTAGTAAATAAGGTGTCCAAACAGAATAACTCACTTGCTGCATTGAAGAGGCTTTGGCTGTTCTCTGAATGTTATTTTTGGGTATTCTACATTCAGGTGGACAACAAAGAGTCCCCCCAGCGTGATGTCTCCAGCAGAAGAGTAGCCAGCAATGTCTGCATTAGAAAGTTTGCATCCTTTCACTGATGTGCCACAGACACATTCACAGCACCACAACAGCAGCAGCAGCAAACAGACATGCAGAAGGCAAAATGGGAGGGAGCATGCAGGCAGCTGCATCTTGTTCTGGAATAAGAAGTTTATAAATCAGTCAATATTTGTTATCAGCACGCCCCTACCCAAATGTTTCATAGGTGTGTTGGTTAGAATCTAGGAGTCAGATAGTTGCTTCCGCATCCCTATCACTGATCTGCTGGACAGTTTGATGCATGTAAGACAAGAACCATTGGTCCAATCTCCTTACCTCCTGGAGACCTCTCATTCATCAAATACTGTATGTTATGTTTTTGATCCCACCAGATCATGCAAACATCGTATTAACTCCAGAAATGAGTATAATCAGTTCTTATAATTGTCCTTGCCTTCTGACAACCTTTATGTCACTGAAAACTCTTCTTCTTTCTTGAAATACATAATTCAACCACTTTTAAATGTACTATCTGCATTCAATCAATGTTCTTGTTTGTGATAAATAAGGACATGTTATGAATATTACACAGAAAATAGTTTATGTAGACTATTACCTTAATGTACTTTGAACACTATTAATTTGTTTTGATTTCCATACTGTCATACAATTATCCCTTGGACAAGTCAACACTGCAAATAGCTACTGTACTTACCATGCAAAGGTGAGCAGAATCCTTCATGATCTCACTCCATATCATTAGACAGGATTATCGATAGAAATACCTTACTGTAAATTGGCTAGATCTTGAATAATACACAGGTTACACCTTAATCTAAACAACCAGACAGTTTAGCTAACTTCACAGGAATGTGTATCCCCACTGTTAATATACTTAGTAAACTTCTGTGTTTTAGTAACATGTCCTATAATACTGTACCTACACAATACCTGCACAGCTCAAAGCCCTAGTGAAGGTTTCCAGTGCCTTTATATAAGCCCAGCTTTCCTGTAACAGAGAAGGAAGCTGAAGGTGCTTGTAAACTATAATTATATATATATATTGAAAAAATAATAGCGTGGGCTCTGTTATCTCTAGAACTCATTATAATTAAATACCTTACAATAGCAACCCATGATTAAGAGCATCCTTTGGGGGAAAAGATAACAATGACGGTCTTGCTAATTGTGAACGTTTTGAATGGCCGAGTAATCAAATCAAATTCTTCTTGGAGAGAAGCAGATATTTTTATATGTTGTTAGAATGGAAGAAATTCCTGTAGGATAAATAGATGACTTGTTCTCTTTATTGTGATTGACATTACAAGGATTTAGCTTTTCTCTACTGTAGAGGCATATAAATAATTACCCAGGGAAGGGGTTAATTTATCTACTGTGTTTAACCATACCGCCGTATTGAAAAAGTGCAGTGTAGTAATTAATCCACATCAGGTACCTGTAAGGATCCGTTATCTGCGGCGTGTTCAGCGCAGTGCTCACCTACCCCAACCTGCGATCGGGTGCCCCGCTTCCTCCTCTTCCCGTGACTCGTCCCGCACTGCTGCTGGTACCAACCATTAGCCTCGGGTTGCGCGCGGACCCTGTGCCGGAGGAAATACTGTCCCCGTTGGCTCCGCCTCCAGGTTACGCCCGCACTGTGACGTCACCAGCGCGCAGCGTGCACACGCTATGCGAGGTCGGCACGCGCACACGCCAAATCAACTCCTGGCTTCGAGCCAATACTCCACAGCTGCTGCTAACGTCCACCCAGCCTATCACAGTAAGGGATACTGGTGAGTACAATCTGCCTGCAGCTCATTGGCCTAATGTTCCTTTATATGCTCAGCCAGCCCTCTGGCAAATCGGCTGAGCATAACACTTCATTCAGTGCGAAGTGCTTACTGCAATTCCTGCCTCCGTGTCTTGTACCTGCGTCTACTGTTCCTAGCTCTGTGTTGTAGCATATAGTCGTGTGCGGGGGCTTCTGTAGCCCTCTCTAGTTCTGCACAAATTTGCGTTATTAGACCTTTCTGGTGAGCTGTTTCTCTACAGAGCCGCTCAAAACCTGTGAGAGGGGGAAATTCCAACGTTGGGGATAGTGTTTGAATGAAGTGTCGAATTTGTAGGTACTTGAAGACGTTCAGCCCTACTATTTCATATTTGGTTTGTAAGTTTTGATAGCTCAGGAACTCCCCGAAGCTCAAGAGGTCGGCAATCGCTCTGATATTTTTTGCTTGGAATTGGTCAAATTGTCTGGGCTCACAGCCAGGAGGGAATTTCGGATTTTTATGAATTGGTGTAAGTTGGTATTGAGGTGTTGTGAGCTTATATTTGAGTTTGCTTTTCGTCCAGTTCTCCCATGTGTGTCTCATTGGGCCTAGTTTGAATTTACTATTCTGCATGTCCTCCTTGCTCAGGGACCAAAGGCAGGCCGGCAGTGAAGGTGTCCTGGCATATTGTGTTTCTATATCCAGCCAACAATATTGATTTGGGTTAGCATTCCAGACTACCACCTGTCGCAGTTGGGTGGCCAGGTAGTATCTTGTGATGTCTGGGACTCCCATTCCTCCTCTCCTTGAGGCTAAGAGAACTGTTCTGGAGACTCTGGGTTCTTTTCCCTGCCAAATAAAGTGGAAGATTAGCTTTTGGATGTTTTTCAATTCCGAGCCAGGGATGTGGACCGGGAGAGTCTGGAAGTAGTATAATAATCTAGGGAGTATATTCATTTTAACCGAGACCATTCTCCCGATCCATGATATCTGGTATCCTCCCCATTTCTCCAAATCTTGTTTGATTTTATGGAACAAGGTCGGATAGTTGTGTTGATATAGGGATTGGTAGGTCCTCGATATCTTAACTCCCAAGTATTTGATACAGGAGGAACTCCAACGGTAATTAAAGTTTAGTTTGAGGAGTTTCACCTCTGGCTCTGGCAGACTTAGGTTCAGGGCTTCTGACTTGTCATTGTTTATTTTATATCCTGAGATTTTTCCAAAATCTCAGAGTTCTTTTTGAAGGTTGGGTAGGGAGATTTGGGGTTTGGAAAGGGTTAAGATGACATCATCTGCGAATATGGATATTTTATGCTGCCTGTGTCCAATTTCTATTCCCTGGATATCTTTATTGAGTCGTATTGCCGATGCCAGTGGTTCTATCATTAGCGCAAAGAGGAGAGGAGATAGGGGGCATCCCTGCCGAGTTCCATTTGTGATCTCGAATCTCTGGTTATTACCCCTGGTACTTTTACCGTTGCCGACGGGTTTTGGTATAGTCTATGGACCCCCTCTAAGTATGCGTCCTTAAAGCCAAATTTGCACATAGTGTGGTCCAGGAATTGCCAGTTTATTCTATCGAACGCCTTCTCTGCGTCTAGACTTAAAAGTAGTGCTTTGGTGCCTGTGAGGTGGACATGATCAATAATATTGATTATCTTCCGGGTGTTGTCTGAGGCCTGCCTCCCCGCGACAAATCCTACTTGATCAATATTAATTAGCCTCGGTAAGATGGGGTTTAATCTGTTTGCCAGAATTTTACTATATAACTTGAGATCACTATTGAGAAGGGAGATTGGACGGTAGCTTCCAGATTGCATCGGATCTCTGCCTTCCTTGTGTATAATAGCCAAGCTGGCCAGAGACATTGTTGGGGGGATTTGGTTCCCTTCCATAAAATGGTTGAATGTTTTTAAGAGATGCGTGGATAGGGTAGGCAAGAATCTCTTGTAGTAGACATTGGTGAAGCCGTCAGGGCCAGGAGACTTAGTGATCTTTAATGATTTGACGCCTCTTCCAGTTCCTCTTTTGAGATCTCAGCGTTGAGGACTGTGTTATCCTCCTCCGTTAGTGTGGGGAGTTGGCATTTATCTAAATATTGTGTTATAAGTTCTGATGCTATCGGTTCAGGTCGGCCGTTCTTAGCTCTTAAATTGTAGAGTTCTGTATAATATTTTGTGAATTCCGCTGCAATTTTGCTGTCACTATATTGTATCTCACCAGACCTACTCTTGATCACCGTTATTAGGGATCTTTTTTGTACCCCTCTCAGTTTACTGGCCAGGAGTCTGTCAGCCTTTTTGCCCTTGTCATAATATTGTTGATTGGTCCATTTGAGGGCCTTTTCAACGTCCTCCAGCTGGGTTTGCCTAAGTTTTGTTCTAGCAGATAGCAATGTTTTGTATATTTTTTTTGAGGGGTTAGCCTTGTGGGCTTGCTCTATTGTTTTTATGCTATCTGTGAGCTCTTTGATTAGCACTTGGCGGGCTTTTTTCCTGTGGGATGCGATGGAAATAAATTTCCCTCTGATGGCTGCCTTATGGGCTTCCCATAGGATTGCTGGAGAGGAGACTGTTCCTGTGTTGAAAAAGAAATAGTCCTTAAGTGAGGATCTGATTTCTCTTTCTATCTCAGGGTGATTTAGAAGTGAGTCATTCAGTCTCCAGGAGTAGTTTGTTGTTTTTTCGAAGGGGATTGAGTGTCAGGGTGATCGGGCATGATCGGACCATGTGATTGAGCCAATGTCCGATTCAATGGCTGCCGCCATCACATTTTTGGTGGTCAAAAATGGTCTATTCGAGAGTAAGTCTGGTGAGGTGCTGAGTAAAATGTGTAGTCTCTCTGGCCCTAATGCTGGGATCTCCAGACATCCACTAGTGAAAACTCGCTCAGGATTCCCCTAAACCTTTTCCCCTTGATTTGGGAGTGGGTTGTACGGTTGTACAGTGGGTTGTACGGGGGGGACCCACTGTGGTTGATCTGTCCTCTGTGGGGTTTAAGACCATGTTTAGGTCTCCTCCCACTATCATCGATGACAGGTATCCCGGGTCAACGCCTTCGAGAACAGTTTGTAGGAATTCTGTTTGGTTCTCGTTCGGGGCGTATACATTGTTCAGAACAATTGCCGAGCCCGCCAAGGAGCCATATACCACTAGGAACCAACCCTCTGGGTCCATTGTTGTTTTGACATGATTAAATGGGGTGCCTTGTCTGATAAGGATAGCCACACCCCTCTTCTTACTACTAAATGATGAAAAAAAGCATGTTGGGAACATTTTCTTGAATAAATTTGGGGGGTCTTGTGATGTGAAGTGGGTCTCCTGCAAGAATATAATGTCTTCCCCCGATTTTTTCATGTCTTGGAGGGCTAGCCTCCGCTTCCTATTGTTTAGCAGTCCTTTGACATTTAGTGAACGGATCTTTATTGGGGCTGTGGATGTCATTGTGGGTTTTTTGTGGTTTGGGGTCTCAGGATCTCACCTTTCCCACTAGGGGAGATCTTGCTTTCATTTC
Organism: Ascaphus truei; assembly: GCF_040206685.1. Classification (NCBI taxonomy): domain Eukaryota; kingdom Metazoa; phylum Chordata; class Amphibia; order Anura; family Ascaphidae; genus Ascaphus; species Ascaphus truei. Next base: position 30,936,747 of record NC_134489.1, read on the forward strand.
CTGGGGATTTATTACATCTTGGGCTGCTTGTTTTATGGGAGGTGGGTGTGACTTGCCCATATTTTCTTTGAAGGCTGCTTGTGGGCTGCCAAGGAGGGGGGGGATGGGAGGGAGAGGGGGGGCGGGGTAAAGATTCGCTGGGACAGGGTCAGCGGATAAAGAGTAGGAGGATTAGGTCCTTTCTAGGTCCTAATATAGTGTTGCCAGGCCTTGTAGTGACCGGCATTTGGGCAAATTTGCCCGTCCGGGGAGGTTCCGGTGAAAAGGACCGGTGTGCAACAGAGGGGTCCAGACCCTAGGTTGCTAGCGTAATGCGCTTTTCCCCCTTCTGTTTCCTTGTTCTGGTTTCGGTATGTGTTGTATTGCATTTGAATGGGGGGGGGTGGTTTGTGAGGGTAAAAGGAGGGAGGAGGGGGGGGGAGGGAGAGGGAGGGGGAAGTGGTGGGGAGGGGAGTGCCTGGGGAGTATTCCAGGTTGTGAGCTATTATGTCATATATGTCAGTTGTGTAGCCCAGACAGTTTTGCAATTTTGGGGAGGCATATAAGGGAGTACAGGCATACCCCGGTTTAAGGACACTCACTTTAAGTACACTCGCGAGTAAGTACATATCGCCCAGTAGGCCAATGACAGCTCGCGCATGCGCCTGTCAGCACGTCCTGAACAGCAATACCGGCTCCCTACCTGTACCGAAGCTGTGCGCAAGCGGGGAGACTATAGAGCCTGTTACAAATGCGTTATTTACCTCAGTTATGCATGTATATCACGATTGCAGTACAGTTCATGCATCAATAAGTGGGGAAAAGGTAGTGCTTCACTTTAAGTACATTTTCGCTTTACATACATGCTCCGGTCCCATTGCTTACGTTAATGCGGGGTATGCCTGTACATTGCCCTATAGTTTACCTCAACCTTTTGGGTGTGAACATTCCATTGGTTCATTTTTGTACATTTAGTCTAGCAACTTCTTGGGCTATTACAATTTGATAGGTCTCATCAAGGATGGGTGGGGGCGGGAGAGGGAGGGTGGGGGGGGAGGGGGAGGGGGGGGGAAACAGGGGACATTTTCAGTGAGGACATTGCTTTACAGTTTGCATCAACCTTTTGGTATGAACAGTCCATTTTTTCATTTTTGTACTCTGAGTCTTGCAACTTTTTTGGCCAGGTGCAAATTGACAGGTCTCCGCCGGGGTGGGGAAGGGCGGGGGAAGAGGGGGGAGGGGGTGGGGGGGAGAGGGGGAGGGGGGGGAAGGGGCGAGGGCAAGGAGCATTTCAGGGAATACATTTCTTTACAGTTTTCATCTGGTTTATGACAGCAACAAAGCATTTGTTCAGTTGTGTGCACATTGTCTTGCAGCTTTTTTAAGCTGATGTTGATTGACAGGTTTTCCCCAGGGCAGGAATGGGTAGGAGAGGGGGGGAGTGGGGGGGAAAGGGGGAGGGAGGTGGGGGGGGGGGAGGAGGGAAGGGGGGTCATACAATTCTTTTCATATACATTGGTATTTACAGCATAGACATGGCATTTACTGGTTCTCATTCAGCTTCCCTTTTGTTGTTCTTGCCTAACCATCATTCTGGTATGGGTGTGGAGAGGAGCTCCTGTCGAGATGGGGGGGGAGGGGGGGAGGGGTGGAGGAGGGGGAGGAGGGGGGAGGGAAGGAGGGGGGGGCTAATATTTCGGGAGGCATACAGTTTTATTTGACATACCCTGTGGAGATTATTTAGCGTGGATCACGTATAAGTGGGGGGGGGGAGGGAGGGAGAGGAGGAAGGGGAAGGGTGGAGGGGGGAGTGTGGGGGGGGTGCATGAGGGGAGGGTGCATGGGGGGGGCCTACTGGCTCTTCACATTTGTTATCTGGTTTGAACTTTAAACATGGTAACCTTAACATCAACATTAACATCATAAAATATTGTTTGGGAGTTTGTGTGCGAGTGCAGTGATTGGAGTGATACTCCGGGTCGTTCTCCGTGGTGCATTTGCAGTGTCCAAGTTCCCTTCGTGATTGTAGGAATCTCAGGGGGGCCACTGGGGGGGGGGGGTATGAATATGTGGGGAGGCCTTCCTTGGCCGGGGGGGGTGCCACAATTGCCTTGGGGTCTGATATGGAAATGGGTGACTATGACCCTGTACTGCTGTGGCACTCATTGTTTGTGGCAGGTTTCTATTGGGACTCGTTATGTTCTGGTTAGGCCTGGGTTGTCGAGGTATTACGACCTCCTGTGCCCAGCTATGTTGTGTGGGAAATAGTACTCACGATTACAGGTATGTCCGTTGTTCCGACAGTGAAGGGGGGGAGGGAGACACGAAAAGGGGTCTCGGTCTACGGGTTGCGTGCCCACTTTCCCCGCTACCATGGGGACGTTCCGGTCGTCGGGGCCTCCGGGGGGGGGGGGGGGAAGGATATATTTTCTGGTGCTCCTTCTTGAAGGTGGAGCTTGGTTCCTCCGCTCCCCCGTGTCGCTGGATTGAGCTTTGGCGTCGGTGCTTCCGGTGTGTACCCTCGTAGTCGTGGGGAGGATCAGCCGCTGGTGCTGTCCCGGTGAGTTGTCGAGTGCTTTGCGAGGGCCGGATGCACGCTTTGCCTTCCATCTGACTTCTCGTTCTTCAGTTCCTGATGTCAGTGTCGACATCTGTCGGTGTCATCAGCTGTCTGCTCGTCGGGGATCAGGTATGCGGACGGGGTCGCAGATGTCTTGAGGGGGGTGGGGGAAGGGGGGGGGAGGGAGGGGGAGGGAGGGAGAGGGAGGAGGGGGGAGGGGTGGGGAGGGGGAGGGAGGGGGAGGGGGAGTGGGGGGGAAGGGGGGGAGGGGGCGTGGGGAGAGGGGGGGAGAGGGGGGGAGGGAGGGGGGGGAGGGGGGCAGAAGGGTGGGAGAGGGGGAGAGAGGGGGGGTGGGGGGAAAGGGGGGGGGTGGGTGGAGGGAAGAGGGGGAAATCCATCAGTAGTAGGCTGTTATGTTTGACCGGTTGCAGGAAGTAACTTGGAGTGGCCTTGTTTGTGAGGCCTCTGGACACATCACTTGGGTCGTCCTTGCTTCTGTCCTGCCAGTCTTTCAGAAGCTCTTACCGGAGGGTCCAGTGTGTCCGGGTCTTGGGTTCTGGTGGGGTCCTCGCTCCACTCCGCTGGCGGGTTCAGTCCCATTGCTTTGGCAAAGTGCGCCATATCTTCTGGGTGCCTGATAGTGTGGTATTTGCCATTTCTTTGCGCCAGCAATTTAAATGGGAAACCCCATTTATATTTAATCTCCTTTTCACGGAGTAGTTTAGTGAGTGAGCATTTCCTTTCTCCTAAGGACTGTGCGCTTGGACAAGTCATTGTATATTTGGAGCTGATCGTCCTTATATCTGACTGGCTCCTGTGCACGACAAGCCACCATTATCTGCTCCTTTATGGAATAGTGGTTGACCCGCGCTATCACATCTCTTGCCCGGTTAGGGTCGTCCGACCTTGGTCCTAGGGCCCGATGCGCCCTGTCCATTTCTAAGTCTCTGAGAGTAAGGTCTGGGCATACTGACTGAAAGAGGTCCAACAGGTAGGGTTTGATCTGGGCTGGGAGAACCGATTCCGGGATCCCTCAGATTCTGACGTTTTGTTGTCTATCTCGGTTCTCCTGATCTTCCATTTGGTCCCTAAGGCTGCTCACTTCAGCCCCCAACCGGTAAATTTCATTAGCGGGGTCCTCTTGGGCCTGTGTTGCGTCGGCCATTTTAGTCTCTAGCACCGCGGTGCGTTCAGTGAGGCCTGATATCTCCTGCTTCAATTCGGAGACCGCAGCTTTTAGGTCCGCCTTTAATGAAGTATGGAGTTTGTTTAACATAGATGTGATCAACTCTTGCATATAGTCCCGCGTTAGGGCTTCGTCTGGTGGCGGTGGCGTTACTGTGCAGTCGCGCTCCATTGCTGGCTGCTTGGTCCCGCGTGAGTGTGTGGAGCCGGCGCCATCTTGATTTTTTGTGGCAGCCTCCGAGCTCCGTTGAGATGGGGAAAAGAAGCGGGTAACTCCTTTACCTGTTTGGGCTTTTTGTTTGCCTGCCATTACACTCGTGTGGGTTTCCTGCTTGTTTTATCCCGGTTTCTGTTAATTTTTTTGGGGGGGGAAAAGCGCTTCTTTCGTTGTTTTTATTCTTGGGTCTGAGGAGCTCCTCTGCTACCCGACAGTTCTCATCGGCGTCCTGGACACGCCCCCGTTCTTTATCTCTCTTTAAATGTGTCTCCTGCATGAAAATCGTTTTTCATCTTTTTTATCTCTTCAAGGGCCCGTCTCCTTTTCACCGTAGTGTTTAGTCCCTTGACATTCAGAGTGCCTATCCTATATGTCATGTTTGTTGTGTTGTCTGGGTTCGTAGTTGATAGGTAGGGACCAACCTTAATTTATCTCTAAGTCCAATCTCTACCTTCCTTAGTGTCACCTTTTCCTCAGAGATCACCTGCCCATTGAAACTTTGGGTAGTTTCTCTATGCAACGTTTGACTTGTAATAGAAGAAAAACAAACAAAAATACATAAAAACACGCACGTATACAAATGCAAATGTAACCAATCTTGGTGTGGAAATATAAGGGGGGAGACGAATGTGTGCAAGCCCAGACCGTCCAGCCATCCCCGTTCCAGCTCCACAGGGGGGGAGGAAAGGGGGGAAAAGGGGAGGGTGGGGGGTATGGTGTTGAGGGGGGAGGGAGGGTAGGGGGTAAGGAGGGAAGGGGAGGGGGGAAGCAAAAGCCTATTATCTGTCTACTCTCTTTTTCCATTACGGTCTTGATAGTTAGCTTCTTAGCCCTTTCTTGCAAACATACATAATATTCAACCTTAGCATTCTAACTTAATGGCAAGACAACATTTTACCTTTAGTTTATTATCTATCATACGACTGTTATAACATCACAGCACTACTATAGATCTCTTTATAAACCAGTCTAGAGCAGTGTTTCCCAACTCCAGTCTTCAGGGAACCCCAACAGGTCAGGTCTTAAGGATATCCCTGCTCCAGCACAGGTGGCTCACTCAAAATGACTGAGCTGCTGATTGACCCACCTGTGCTGGAGCAAGGATATCTGTAAGACCTGACCTGTTGGGGTTCCCTGAGGACTGGAGTTAGGAAACACTGGTCTAGAGAACATAACTATAAATCAGACCTCTGTTTTGACAGCAAAACATAAAAGTATATAGTCAATGATCTCAATTATTTACTCTTCTTCCTCAATCAGTGGTCTCTGTTTTATCCTGTGGTTTCCTCCTGTCTCCGAACTGTCAAACCACTGCTGTCGTTGGCCTTTCTGTTCAATTTACTGCCTATTTCTGCCCGTTGTTGCCCTCTCCGCTCTGGCTAGGGCCGGAGAGTTCCTGAAGTCGCGGAGTCCTTGTAAGGAATCGGGGAACATGTCCTTTGCGACGTGTTCTCTCCTTACCTGTCTTATCTCAGACTTCTGCTCTGGCACCAGCGCGTGCACACACCCCTGCTCTGCTTACAGAGTGCGCGCACATGCAGATCTTCTAGTGTGCCATGGAACTTAGCTCCGCCCCCTCGGAAGCTCCACGCTTCTCTCATGCGCGACGCGCACACGTGACGACGTGCACTGCTCCCCAGCTGCGTGGCAAGTATTCAATTAGCCCACTTGTCTCCTGCAGCCAATCCTTGCATCTGCGGAGGCCACACCCCTGCTCCGCCACCCTTGCTACTGGTTCCTGTTTCCCATAAATACCCTGCTTTCACTCGCATAACTTCTTGTAGCCTTGAGCTCCTAAGTCTGTTGTCTTGTGTTTATCTTGCAGTTTAACCCTTCGTGTACCGACCCGGCTTGACCTTGGAACCTCTCTGGATACTGACTCCGGCTTACCCTCGACCTTGCGGATATCTCCAACCCAGACCACGGCTATACGGACCTCACGATTCTAACCTCTCCAACCTCAGACCACGGCTCTACGGACTTCCACAATTCTGCCCTCTCCAACCCCAGACCACGGCTAACGAACATGACTATTCTGAACTCTCCATTCCAAGACCTTGGCAAGTATCGACTAACCCACTCTATCCATCCCAGACCCGGCTATGTTTGACAATCCGCCTGCCAGGCACGCTTCCGCTGCTGTGGGTGCGTGGTTTACTACTTCCCCATCTCAGTACCGGGGTCCTGTCTCGTGGGCAGTGCAAGCGTTACAGTCCTGCAGTCTTTAACTTGCTTTGGGTCCTGGAATATTGAGTCTTTCAAAAAAGTTAGTGGGGTTTTCTCCGTATCTGAGCACGGAAACTTTCCCTTGTTGTATAACGGTCAGTTTGGTAGGGAATCTCCATGTATATCTCACATTGGCTTTTTGTAGGTGCACAGTATTTTCCCTCATATCTCTACGGTGCTGTAAGGTTAACGTGGAGAAATCATTATAAAGCTGGATCCGGCCCCATGTATATTATCAATGCTTCTGGCATTCTGCATAATTAGTTCCTTTTCCGTTAAAATCTTGCATTTTTATGACAGTGTCTCTCAGGGGGTCTGATGGTCTAGGTCTGGGTCTGAGCGCTCTGTGTGCCGTATCCATTTCCAGGTCCGTTCCTGTGATTCGTCTGTCAATGGGAAAATATTTTGTGTAGAGATAAGACTAACACTCGGGTTTCCACCGTTTCAGGTATACCCCTGATTCTTATATTAGAGCGTCTCCCTCTATTGTCCAGATCTTCTATATGCAGAAGCATATTCCGTACAGTCTCATCCTGTTCCTGCACGTTATGAGTTACATACTCCTGTACTGTTGAGTCTGCTCCAGCCCCATGAGAGGTGGGGCTCCTGGTCCACGGAGCTCTGGTGGAGTGGGAGGGGGGGTGGTTAGTGTCGCTCCAGCTGCCTCCCGAGCACCAGCCACCAGTTCCTCAGCTCCTAGGCCGTTTCTCTGGCACTCGTGGCTGTCGGGCTGCTTCGGATGCCTCTCTCCCTTCTTAGACTCTCTCCTCAGAGAGAGCAGAGCTGGTCGGCACCATTTTTGATCACCTGTATGCGGCGGTGAGCCCGTACTTCTCCGGCCTCTGCCGGGGTTATAACCGCCTCTCATTGGTGGGGGCGTGCGTTGGGCAGAGGTCCGGGGGCTCCCCGTTCACCCGGGGCTGACCTGGGGCGCTCCGTATATTTCGCAGCCTTTTTCCCCGCGATCCTGCACGGAGCTCTGTGGCTGTGCGACCGCTCAGCTGCTGGACACGCCCCCATCACATATCACTTTAATCACATATTATGTTTTGATTCACTTACTTATCACTGCGTTGCACATTCACGTAAGAAGTGGAAAACAATAGGTAGTGCTAATATAACAACAGAAAAAATAAAATAAATGATGGGCAGCCTAGATATAACTCTGACCCCTGGTCAGATGTAAGCAATGGGAATGGTAATTATATCTCTGGCGCTCACAGCAAATAAATAAATATAATAAATTCATACAACCAGATGGTAATGCTGGCAGATCCAATGATGATCTCCACAGGATGCAGTCAAATATGAAATATAAAAGAACAAAAACACATAGTGTAATATTGCAAACACTAATAACAAACTTACTGACAAAGACTAACAACTGTTCCTGAAACTACACAGGTGACTGATAAAAAACACATTTAATATAACATATATTAAAAGAAATGATCACAATCATCACAATGATAGAAGGTCCCACTATATAATCCACAAATGATCAAATGATCACAATGATAGAAGGTCCCACTATATAATCCTGCTGGGGCTGAAGCCCTTCACTTCACTTCAGCCCCAGCAGGATTATATAGTGACACTCTCGCTCCAACCAAAATGGCCACCAAACCAGGAAGTCAGCTTCTCTCTGACTTTGATTGCCTGAACCTTTTCCAGGGCTTTAATTACGGTAGCTCTCCGCCAGTTGCTCTAAGCCAGTGCCCATGCAAAATATTATTATACTGGGTGTGCTCCCTTGTCCTATGTGTTCCCCTGTCCTTTTCTATCGATCTTGTTGTGACCTTGGAACTGAGACATGAATATCCGTGCCTTGAATGCCTGCCATGACCCAGAACCAGACCCGACCATTCTTGCCTGCCGCCTGCCTCGATTCTGAACAGCACATCCTGAACCATGCATTTCTAGTACTCTGATCCTGGCCATAGTCGTCGTATAACTCCCTGCCTGTGCCCTGCTGGTTTGTATCCTAACCTACAGACAGCAACGTTACAGCCACAGTGCTTAGCTTATTTACTGTATCATTTGTATGTCCTATAACCTAGTAACTGTTCCATCTCTCAGTACCGCACGGGTAGGAGGGAGGTTCCATGGACATATTCCTTTTATTTTTTTATTCTGTTCTCAATTCTCAATCATTATTATTTATTACATTGTGAAAAAAACACTCATGTTTTGAGTGTTATATTGTTAATCACTGACCCAGCCACATCTGACACAGCGCCACTCCCTGTATTAATATTGTTGCCCTCTTTCCCACTGACTAGACAGGTCTACTGGTGCTATCTTTACCTGCTGGCTCATAGAGATCTGATTCTCCGCTACTCGGAGCCTGTGGCAACAATATAAGAATGGGCAGCGCCTCCACTTGCACAGGATTTCCATTATGTGAGATTCCCCTGAACAAGAACAACAATAACAGCTTGCATATATATATATATCGTAATACTTTACTATATTGAATGCATGCACATATATATATACATATATATATATATATATAAAACCGTGATATACCAGTGGCCTCTGCCACACGTCACCGTGAGTAGTGTCCCCCCACCACCGTGTGTATATCCCACACCAAGTCCAGTGTAACCGACCAGTCCCTTGGTCACTTAACCTCCAAAGTGTCCGCAAGGAACCCACCTCCCCCCAAGGCGGGATCAGCACCTGAAAGGTACCAGTTTGTTGGTGCACGTGTGAAATACCTGCCGGGCGTTCCAACACCCGGTCGCTGATTCTTCACAAAGGATCCACAGATCGAGCGTCGTCTCTCTCAAGAAGTTCCCCACCGCATGAGATGCTTCCACAAGCTGTGACGTCCAATGCCTGAGCCCAGACTAATAATGACAGGCTCCTCACTGCAGCACTGAGTCCCTGACAAGCTCTACACACTAATTAGGCAAAGTCCCTGTCTAATGGCTGTTCCCTGCAGCAACCACAAGCTAGGGATGTCTGAGGGTCTGCACTGAGGCCTAGGGGGAATACTGGCCTATGAAATGGGTCTCTGACCCCTGCACCCACACACCTGCTCTCCCAGCACCCACTGGCTAGCGTGGTCCCAGCTGCACAATGGTACTCCTTCAGAAGGAGAAAAGGTCGATGCACCGCATGAATGACTTGTGCAGAGGCTGAGGGATGTGACTACAAAATACTTTATTGCAGCATAGTAGTGGAGCTCTGGCGGATCCTCTGACGCGTTTCAGCCACAGGGGCCTTTGTCAAAGAGTGATCCGCCAGTGACAAAAGAGTCCTGATATAGTGAACCAAATCAGCACACCTGTGGAGCAACGAAACACAGGTGTACTGAGTGATTCATCTAGCACAGGAGACACACCTTGTAACAATACAAATCAACACAAAGGGTTAAAACCGGTCTCAAACACATAGGAATAAAAGTGCATTAAACGTATATATCAAAAACATATATATCGATGAGACTAACATAAAAAACAATAAACATAATAAAAAATATCTAGAGCTACCAAACCAATGCTGAACATAATATCTTAAATTAATAAAATAAACTAAGGTGATCAAATCCCTGTAATTGGATACAAATATACATATAGAACAAATAGTGAAGTGAACATGTAAGAAAAAATCTAATACTATTTATAAATATAATGATGATGGGTAATTAAATGTATAATATAATATGATACATAATAATAATATGTCTACAACATGAATAAGACTCAATCATGCAAAAAATGTTTCAATTCCCATTCTATGTTAAGTCCATTAGGACAAAGAGTATCTAATGAGAAGATCCATAACATCTACTGTTTGTTAAGGGAATTTTGTTTATCACCACCTCTGATATGAATAGGTATATGCTCTAAGCCAAAATAGCGAAAGTTGTCTATACTTCCTTGTGGACACTCTGTAAAGTGTCTAGAGACTGGATGTGTGGTGTCTTTTTTAATGATAATTCTGACATGCTCTGAAATTCTAAGATGAAGAGATCTAATAGTTCTACAAACATATTTTTTGTTGCAGCCACAAGAGATGACATATACAACAAAACTAGTGTTGCAATTGATAAATTGATAAATTGATAAACGTCAAGAAAATGAATAGAAATCGGATCTGTTTCTAGTGTGAATGTAAGATTAACTTCATTAGTATTTAAAGTCTGAAAAAACATGTTTCGAGTGTCCAAATCACCATCCCAAATAAAAATGAGGTAATCGATATAGCGTCTGTAAAAAATAATATTGTGACGGAAAGTGTTAGTGCTCCCATAGATACAAAAAAGAAAAACCGGCGCCAAAAAAATAATAATAATAATGATAGAATGTTAATCAATTCCAAACCATAAAAGGTGAAGTCCAAATGAAAATCCTTAGATGAACAGAGGAATTGAGCTGACGACTCTCCTCCCAGACCGTGCAATAAGACCCTGGTAGGGTAAAAGCTGTTCACACTAAGATGGTGGGGTAGTCCTCCAAAGATGGCGACCGGAGCTCCCTCACGGGCGTCCCCACGTGATTGGGTGGGAGATGAATCACTCGAACTGCAGGGCTTTCCGGCGGATGTGACGTCACGCCCCTCACTGCTCCTATTGCAACGCGATGTGATGCTCCCAATGCGAGTGTCCTCTCTCGCTGCTCTGCCCCTACGGCTCCACCAGCTAATGCCCAAAGTCCTCCGTGAACAAAGATAAGCTTCTAAAATGAACAGCAACTTCCCGACGCGTTTCGTGCGCATGCGCGCACTTCTTCAAGATGTGAATACTGTAGACTCGCATAGTCCCATAAAAAGATTGGCATAAAAGGGGGCAAAGGATGTCCCCATTACTGTGCCCCGTTTCTGAAGAAAAAGTTGTGAGTCAAATAAAAGATAATTGTGAGAAAGTAAAAATAAAATGTAATCAGTGATGAAGGTGATTTGTGCTGTGGATAACGTGGATAATAATTAATAGTGATAAATGGCTTGTAAACCGTGTTGGTGTTCAACTTTTGTGTAGAGTGACGTGACATCCATGGTGACCCATCTTTAAGTATCACTCCAGACAACCTCTCTAAATGCAATCAGAAGTGCCGTTGTGTCCTGAATAAATGACGGTAAAGAATGTACAAGTGGTTGGAGGAATCTGTCTACATACCGAGAGACACCATCTCCCAAAGATCCAATACTAGAGACGATAGGTCGACCCGGAGGGTTCTCAAGTGATTTATGGATGATAAAATCACGGAAGAAGAGATCAGTGTATCTCGAAAGCTCACACAAATAAAAGCATTTCGTTAGCCACAGAACGGTATTGTCTATTCATTTTTTATTATTAAGCTCGGCTAAGACAGTACAGATACCTCTACATATATATATATGTATATATACTGTATATATGTAGTCCCCTTTCCCTATGCCTAAGGGAACTACGTGGCAACTACGTGGGCTGCTATACCTGTTTGCTAACAAGTGGCCTAATCCTCCGCCTCTGGGAGCCTGGGGTGATCTCTTTCTCCTTGCAGTGCAGTGCCTCCACCTATGATGGATCCCAGCATTGGCGGGATATCCCCTCACAGGAACCAATACACAGTAAAGAATAATACACCACACAATTTATATAAACTAAGGTTTACTGCATACACCTACTAACACATACACACATACAATAACGGGAATAACTGTACTCACAGGGTACACCCAATAACCCCACACGTGGTAGTTCCCCCAAAGTATTGAGGGTGCCGTGGCATCAATACCCCATGCGTCCTGTCCTACAGTAGCAATTTCCACCCAAGTCTGAGGTAGCGCTAACCCCTGTGGATGTAGCAGCACGTTGGGTACCTGCCTGGCTTGGCATAGTGAATTGGAACGGGTCCCACACAGCGGGACCAGCACAGTTCCCACTTCACTGGAGGAATAGAGGGGGACTCGGCTACATCTATATAATATATATATGTAGAACAAGATTTTTCCCCCCAAAGAGCAAACAAGAAACAGCACTCAATAGATAATGCAAAGAATACCTGCATTTAAAAATACAAAGCACACTTAATCCAGCGTTTCGGTCTAGAAAGGACCTTCCTCAAGAGAGTCTTGTTCTTACTATAATCCCTACGCTCACACACATTTTTCACTCCTCCCTCTGCTCTGGAACCTTTCCATCCTCCTTCAAACATGCAACAGTGATACCATTACTCAAAAACAGCAAGCTTGACCCTACCTGTCTTTCTAACTATCGACCTGTCTCCCTCCTGCCTTTTGCCTCTAAACTCCTTGAACGTCTTGTATTCTCTCGCTTGCTCCATTTTCTCAACACCTATTCTCTCCTAGACCCTCTACAATCTGGCTTCCGTACTGCTCACTCCACGGAAACAGCCCTCACTAAAATAACCGACGACCTCCATGCTGCCAAAGACAGAGGTCATTACACTCTGCTCATATTACTCGACCTCTCTGCAGCATTTGACACCATGGACCACCCTCTTCTCCTTCACATTACTCTTGGTATTCGGAACAAAGCTCTATCCTGGATCTCCTCCTACCTCTCCCATCGTACTTTCACTGTCTCTTCTGCTAACACCTCCTCCTCCTCTATTGATCTCTCTGTTGGGGTACCCCAGGGCTCTGTCCTGGGACCTATTCTCTTTTCTCTGTATACACTCTCTCTAGGTGACCTAATAACATCTTTTGGGTTTAATTATCACCTCTATGCTGACGACACACAAATATACTTTTCAACACCTGACCTTACACCTGCTGTACAAACAAAAGTTTCTGAATGTCTCTCTGCTATATCATCCTGGATGGCCCTCCGCCGCCTTAAACTCAACGTGGCTAAAACAGAGCTCCTCATACTTCCTCCCAAACCTGGCCCTACTACCTCCTTCCACATTACTGTTGGAACTACGATTATCCACCCAGTAGCCCAAGCACGCTGCGTAGGGGTCACACTCAACTCCTCTCTCACATTCGCCCCTCACATTCAAAACATTTCTAAAACCTGACGCTTTTTTCTCCGCAATATAACTAAGATACGCCATTTCCTCTGTTGCTCAACTGCTAAAACTCTGACTCAGGCCCTCATTCTCTCCCGTCTTCATTACTGTAACCTCCTGCTGTCCGGCCTTCCTTCCTCTCACCTGTCTCCCTTACAATCTATCCTAAATGCTGCTGCCAGAATCACTCTACTCTTTCCTAGATCTGTCTCAGCGTCTCCCCTCATGAAATCCCTCTCCAGGCTTCCGATCAAATCCCGCATCTCTCACTCATTCTTCTCCTCACTTTTAAAGCTTTACACTCTTCTGCCCCTCCTTACATCTCAGCCCTAATTTCTCGTTATGCACCATCCAGACTCTTGCGTTCTTCTCAAGGATGTCTTCTTTCTACCCCTTTGTATCTAAAGCCCTCTCCCGCCTTAAACCTTTTTCACTGACTGCCCACACCTCTGGAATGCCCATCCCCTCAGTACCCGACTAGCACCCTCTCTATCCACCTTTAAGACCCACCTTAAGACACACTTGCTTAAAGAAGCATATGAATAGCACTGTGGATATTCTGAACACATGATACATAAAGCTTGGCCCCCTGCAGACGCACTTACCAGAACTCCCTCCTACTGTCTCTGTACGTTCTCGCTACCTACCAATTAGATTGTAAGCTCCTTGGAGCAGGGACTTCTCTTCCTTAATGTTACTTTTATGTCTGAAGCACTTATTCCCATGATCTGTTATTTATATTATCTGTTATTTATTTGATTACCACATGTATTACTACTGTGAAGCGCTATGTACATTAATGGCGCTATATAAATAAAGACATACAGTACAATACAATGCAATTTATGCTTATGGAACATGCACCAAACAACGTTTTCTGTATTGGAGTGCCAGCTGTGTCTTTTTGCATATAAATACATATATACATACACACACACACAAAGTATTCACCCCTTGCTTTTTCACTTTGGCATGATGCAACAAAAGACATGGACTACGTTCCTTTAAAGGTGTTGGGTGGATTTAGAGAACCAAAGTAGTTCTCCTGGGTGAAAAGAATATCCCCTTGCTGCCTTTTGATTTCAGATAATACAGGTTTACATGTAAAATTTGAAATAAGGCATTGACTATGCATTATTATTTTTGATGGAAGGGCCTAATAGATTTGCTTTCTCTTTCCCTCTCATAATGCCCACCATTGACCCCTTTGACTCATGGCATCCAAAGCAGTTTGGATATGCTCTGATGGGTAGGTGAATTTAGCTTCTTCCTCCAACACTATTGGGAAAAGTGGGGAGTAACAGGGGTAATTAAAAATAAAAATGAAAGTTTGACTCAAAAAGTGCCAGCAGAATGGGTTCTGGCGAGCCCAGAATGGGGCTAGCATGGCAGGCATTAGGCCTTCAAGGGGGTACTCTTATTGCAGTCATCGAGAGTCCTATGGACAACAACTGGCAGGACCACACCTTTTCAGTAGGTTTCCTATCTATTTCCTTTTACTCAGGACCTTACGGAAGACTCCTACATCCTCCTTTTGGTGAGATGGGATCCCCATTTACCCACTTATACTTTCACGAGTCTTTTATTGTGATCCCCAGGACTCTTTATTAAGTCCCCTTGTCAGGACATACATTTGACAATTCGGTATAAAGGACAACATTCTTTACTTGCTTAGAAACTTCAAGCTTTACAGTTCAATAAACTTTGCCCATGAGATATCATGCCTAAACTCGCTTTGGATCCAAATCGATTATGGTGCACCACAACACAGCCCAAAACATATAAAAATGGCCAAGATGCAACCAGTGTCAGTAGCTAGACAGTACATACTGTATCTGGGTCATGATGACTGTCAAATAATTTAGTGTTCTGCATAGTGACAACCCCCAACAGAAAAGGATGAGGTGAAGGAGTGAAAGTACAGAAAGACAAGGTAGGACTTGAAATTGAATTGGGACTGAGCCAATTAGTTTCACAGGGAGGATGGTGAGGATGGACAATCTTCATATAATTGAGGAGATGCTACCAAAATGGGAAAGGATCATTAGCACGCTCTCGAGTCTAACCATGACTGCTCAAAATTCTAGAATTGGTCATGGTGGGGCAGCCTCAAAAGCTCACTGATGGTCCATGTCCACATATCATCAACAACCTCATCAGTGCTAACAATGTGCCCACAATTCAGGCATTGTGCCTTGACAGAATGCCACGCAAAGGGTTGCAATGTCTGTTCTGTGTAACCAGACCCTGTCCCACTTTGAAGCCTGGTTTGTCTCGCTCTCACTCCCTGGCTGAATTACCTCTGAGGTGGTGCTGGTGGATTTGAGTGAGAAGAGAAGTTTCTACAGGCAAGGAGATGGGTGGAGAACTTCCACAATGACCTGGAGCAGAATCATAATGTGAAACACGTGAGGACACACAGGTTTACTGATGCTGTTTCTCCCAGAAATTAATATGGTAGGTCTGCAAGTGTTGCTGCAGAACACTCATCCCCAAGCTTCCTCCACTCCTGCCCCATGCCCTGCTGCACCACAAAGCATGCAGTGCACCACCACAAACTCACTCAACAAGCTATAGCTGGGCAATCAGAAGTATTCACACACCATACTGGTGGCTCTTCTACCCCCATGAAGTCTTCAAGAGGCACTTCTGCATTCCTCTGCCTCACCTTCTCCAGGATCCTCCTCGCTAATTTCATAGGAAGAGCCACCATCTCCACCACCATTATCACCCTCCACCTCTCCAAGTTTGACATGTACTCCCTGGACCAGAAAGCCTTACAGCACTTTTGATCTCCTTAGTGCTTGAAGTCCTCCCTTCATACTCCTCATGCTATGGTTACACCTCCTGAACCCCTCCATCTCCACCTGGCAAAGCTGACAAAGATTTTGTAATGAACGAAATGCATAGGGTTCACTAGGTGATGCTAATCTCATATTCAGAAGGACTGGCAAGGACTTACAGGCTTTTTCTGGCAAGCAGCCAGTAGAGATGCTTTTGACGCCAGAAGTAGGTGTGAGAACCCGGAAGTGTGCGAGTTGATCTGAGTGCCAGGAGCTCTGCTGTCGCCTGCGGCTGCACCGCTCTACAGGTATGGGATTCAACGGACTGCCCCTGACATACTATCACCTGCGAATTGAGGTTTAACATTACAGCGCACCCCACAGGGCTGTGCCCTGTGGTCTGACACTACAGTGAGAGGTCGTTCAGCACAGCGATGATTATGAAGAACCTACTCCTTGTTATCCTCTGATACTGCACTTTATTTATCTTGCATGTATGTGAGGATTGGGGGCCTGTGGCTCAATACATATTTTGCATTTTTATAAGCAGGTCATACTTGTCTTCTTTTCTGTTTTTGCATGTATTTGGACCTTGAAGAGCAGAGGAACCTGGCCGTAAGAAGACAAAGCACCTTGAACTTTTTTCAATACAAATTTTACATTTATTGGGACTATTAGTAGAGCATTGGTAAATTAATTATTTGGCTTACAGCACTTGCGTTCTCCTTATAGCTTGAAGTGCTCCCTGGTGCTCTTCCCACTCCTCCTGCTACGGTTACACTTCCTGACCCCCCCCCCCCCACCACCACATCTCCACCTGATGATGCTTTCTTTGCCCAAGGAAGATCAGAAAGATCAGGAGTAAAGGTGTTGGGCATAGCCTACTCAGCTGGTGCAGCAAAAACAAGATCCAGGGAACCAATTCAAACCCCATCATGGTGGACCAAGACAGGCAGAACTGGGCCCTGCCACAGATACCCCGACAGCAGCCTAACCTGCTTGGGGACAGAACACATGATGCTTTATCTCCTGCTCACAGGCCTGTTTAAACAACAGCTGGGTAAGAGCACAGGAAGGTGGATGAGAGCAAAAAAGAATTCAAGAGCAAATACTGTTTAGAAAATAAAACCCAGTGAACATACTAGTGAAAAAAAAAGAATATATACAACTGGTGGGAGTTCAGCTCCGGAAATGGACTCCATCCAAGTCCAGATAGGTTCACGAAAGCAGGGAAATCAGGAGTGCAAATACATCCAGGATTATGTAAACAAAAGGAAAATATATAGTGCAATATTGTTTTTACTAGAAAGTTAAAGATGAGACTTGGTCAGTAACTCACTCACAATTTGCGATGATTTAAAAGGCAGTGTGGTTGTGTAGAGTAACCAACTCAGACACTTCTTCTGGTGTTTGTAGAAGACGTCCCTCAGAGCCAGATGGATAGAATGGGTAGAATTCCCATGTGTGAAAAAGAGAGAGGACACAGGATAGGGCAGATGGTTTTATAATTTAAATGCAAATAAAGTAATACACTTAAAATTAAGTAGTTGGTACAGGCAGTGAGACCCCCCAGGGTCAGGTGGAGGAAAAAGCTGCAGCAGTCCTTCTTTTTTCTGAGATACCTCCTGTGACGGCTGTCCACAGGGGCAGTTGTTTGAAGTTCAGGGAAGGGATAAACAAATTATGGCTCAGGGTCCACAGCAATGCCCACCACACACCTCAGGGATTTTCAGGCCAGCTGTACATTCACCCTACACATTTCACTCCCTTGGAGCTTATACCCCTGAGCACCAACATGCGATTCATCCAGTGGTGATGCATTATGGACTTTATACTATACCTGGACTTATAATCTATTGAGAGAGGTTATAATGCATAGCTTCAGGATTGTGTGCTTCACTGGAAATTATACTTATCAGTGTCTCATTTTCCACTTCTAAAGGGCTTTTTTGTTAGCAATCTTGCTACAATGTATTCCAGTGCACTATTATCATCCTTTGTGTAGGTTTGCAGCTCTCATTGTTTTATACATGTACGAGAGCTACAGGCATACCCCGCATTAACGTACGCAATGGAACTGGAGCATGTATGTAAAGCGAAAATGTACTTAAAGTGAAGCACTACCTTTTTTCCACTTATCAATGCATGTACTGCAATCGTAATATACGTGCATAACTGATGTAAAAACCGTATTTGTAACAGGCTCTATAGTCTCCCTGCTTGCTAACAGCTTTGGTACAGGTAGGGAGCTGGCAATGCTGTTCAGGACGTGCTGACAGGCGCATGCATGAGCTGCTGTTTACCTATTAGGCGATATGTCCTTACTCGCGAGTGTACTTAAAGTGAGTGCCCTTAAACCGGGGTATGCCTGTACTCTTTTTTGTGACTTTTGTGATATATGAGGCACTTATATTTTCATGACACCTACATCAATTGCATGTCCCTGTGTCTCTCACTCCTTGACCATATTATTCTTATGGCCATTTTGTTATCTTATGATAATTAGTTATTTCTAGTCACTTTCAGTGGTTTGTCTGCACCTTATTGTCATCTTATCAGATGGATACTGTAGCAGAATGTTACACATTCACTCTGTTTCTTTCTGGGGTTGGATAGTATAGTCATGTACCTTTGAGGAGTTGTTATGGAGTTTCCCTCTTTCTCCCTTGTTTTTATTGTTCTACTAATAATTTGATATTAGTTTCTTTGGTAACCCGTGAGCATCTCTTTGGGAATCTTTTTTGTCGCGTGTGTGTGTGTGTATTTATATATATACATATACATATATATATATATATATATATATAGCTTAATTTTAATAAGGACATTGACTCCCATTAAAATGTTTTCATTCTCATATACTGTATATTTGCAAGCTCATGTGGCCAGTATTCCTATCCATGTTTTTCAGATCTAAGGCAGATAGACAGATTGCGATGATCAGCGAGTGAGATGTACCAGGTCCTACTCACAATCCTCTCTTATTGCTGCTTCTCCCTGTTATATACTTTTTACTGTTCATCTGAGGCTGAATTATAATGATGTAGCATTTTGGGAAAAATATACAAACAAGGAGCCCGGAGCTTGAAGATAAGATGGCAAAAACCTCCACAGCCACCATGTGTTTGCCTTTGGTGCTGAGATAAGCTGGGATAAATGTCACCCAAACACTGGCAAAAACCAGCATGCTGAAAGTGATAAACTTGGCTTCATTAAAGGTGTCAGGGAGCTTCCTGGCTAGAAATGCCACTAGGAGGCTAATCGAGGCTAAGAGACCCATATAGCCCAAGACGCATGAAAATAACACTTTGGATCCCTCGTTGCATTCAATAATTATGGTTCCAATCTCTGCTGCCATATTGAGTTCTGCAAATGGGGGAGAACTTGCCAGCCAGACAGAGCACAAGATTATCTGAATCATTGTACAGGACGGAACAATATAAATGGGAATACTGTATCCCACCAGCTTTCTTATCCTGCTGTCCGGATTGGTAGCACTGAACACCAGGATGACAGTGATAGTTTTGGCCAGTATCACGGAAAGGCAAACAGAGAATATGACCCCAAACACCACCTGGCGAAGCATGCAGGTCGTCAGGGTCGGTCGACCAATGAATACCAAGGAGCAGAGGAAGCAGATAATGAGGGAGATGAGGAGGAGGTAGCTTAGCTCTCTGTTATTGGCCTTTACTATGGGAGTCTTGCGCTTTATTATGAACAAGCAGAGCACAGAAACTGTCAGCAAACACAAAATGATTGAAATACCAGCCAAAGAGGCTCCTAAAAAGTCTTCATAGGAGAGGAACTGGCTGGGTTTCAGAACACATCCCTGTTTTATGACATTAGGCCATTTATCTTCTGGGCACTTGAGGCATTCACTGTTATCTGGGGAAAAATGAAAATAATTAGATACAAATTATTGCTACTTTTGTACATGGGGTATACAGTATGGACAATACATTCACTGTATATAGCAAAATATAGTTTATTTTGGGTCTACTGTATATTGATTTTTTTGAGAATTTGTAATTTGGAGCAGAACTACAGACCCCTTCATTCTATTCCTATGCTGCTAAGTAAGGTGATACGTAGAGAGATTTGGATAATCTGTGGGTGCTGACAATTCATATCCAGCCTTCAGATGAAGGAAGGTCTAACCATAGATTTCAGAGTAATAAATTGCTAATATTTTTCAGTAACTAAATTTGTAACAAATGTTGGAAGTACAGTATTTGTACGTAACGTGTAGGGTCAGAGGTCAAGGAGATCTTGGAGAGGAGTGTGTGCAGTGTTTCAAGCGTGGGGCATCTTTCCAGCCATATTAGCAAACAGCAGCTGTCCCCCAGCTAGCACATCAAGAGTTTGAAAATGACAACGGAGTGCACCGGTGATTTTGGGAAGTTCTGCAGCCCCTCCCCCCCCCCCCCCCCGATGACTGAGCAGAGAGAAGGAGCTGTTTTGCCACCGTTGGACTCACATGCTTGAAACAAACTGCTGTGTTGTAAGTAAGATTCTGGTTTTATAACCAGACCATCTTCAACAAGCCATCTCCATTTTTATTGAATATGGTTGTTTTCAGTATTTTTAATAAATTAGTTTAATTGTTCTTTTAGCTTCTGTTTGTGTTTTATGTTTATATTTGTCATTGGTGTTCTATATGTGTATGTTTTTTATGTTACATGTAATTTTAACTAGCAGTATACACTATGATTTTTCTTTGTGTTTGATTTCACATATCACATGACGCCATGCACGAAGTCTGCAAGCCAGTCCAGGTGCATATGATTGCAGAGAAGGGGAAGGAGCGCACGGTCCGACGGGAGCAAGGAGAGGACCCTGTTCAAAAAATAAACTTTAATGTGTCATAGACCTAAAATCCAACGCGTTTCGAATGCTAGTGCGTTTATCAAGGTTGATAAAGAACGCACTAGCGTTCGAAACGCGTTGGATTTTAGGTCTATAACACATTAAAGTTTTTTTTTTGAACTTGGTCCTCTCCTTGCTCCCGTCGGATCGTGCGCTCCTTCCCATTCTCTGCATTTACTACAACTGGAAGCTGCACAGCCTGCCAGCCATAAACCGAGGAACTGTCAGTACATCATTGCTATAGGGTTACTTCCAATGAGACTGATCGTGGGGGGGTTATTCCTACCCATCACCTGTCTTCAGGAGGTTTTGTTGACCCAATATTGCTAGCTACTACTTCAATTCATCATTATTGGTTCTGGATTTCCTTGGATACTGGCATTGGCTATTATACCTTGCATTCGAGCGCTACTTCACCTCTATTTACCAGGTGCATATGATTGGATGATCCTATAAGGACTAGATGCCACCTACTTATTAGTGCATTTGGACATTTACTTGGACTGTATCTTTAAGGTGCTGGTTTGTATCTGTTTTCTGCATTGTTTTCCCAGATTTGGTTCAGTTACTGTTTTCGGGCAGCCTTGGCTCATTTATATGAATTTACTATGCATTCTTGAATTATTAGAGTACATTTGACAGTATTGTTTTATTGTTTACTAAGCTTAAGCGCTTTTTCCAGCACATTTCTTTTTGTTGTATAACAGTAAGTGTAAGTATTACACACCAGCAGGGTTGAGGATCTCCCCTTCGGAGCATGGTAAACAATCAAAACAGCAGATCTTTTGCCCTTGGCGTGTGGCTCTTCTGTGGCCTTTTGGGCATGGGGCACTGCAGACTGATAAAGGAGACTTAAAGAAAAGTGAGTTGATAAGAATTATGTCACGTCCATTGTATACAATGTAGTAAATAAACCATATGATGTACAGTAGTGCCTCACTAAGGCTACATACACACATTATGTAGGGCAAGGGTGCGCAAAATGTTCTGGGTGGATGGGGCATGGTGCTTACAAAGGCCCGCACTCTTCCCCAAAAGCATTTAAATTAAATGCTGGGAATCGCATGCAACACAAGCACAACGTCTGTTTTCTAGGACCATAATTTGTAAGCATGGATATGCAAGTAGTGGCTGTAGTGAATCAGTTAGGAATTTTGTGGTTGGAAGTATTGTAGTTCAGAGTACAAAGCCATTATGGTATATTGCATGTTGTATATTGCAGTTCCAACATCATATCCCTGCCGTCTCTTTTATTTACCCAGATATTAAAAAAGATTGTTTACCAAATGTCCATCTGCAACATTTACTCAATTTCTGCAGTGCATAACCAGGATTTCTATAGCCCCTAGTATCCCATTACCTATGGGGCTGACAGGCTGAGTTATATCAGCACATAAAAAGAGACCATAAATAAACCATGTGCATAATTCATGTTTTTTTTCTTTGGGGGTGGGAGGTGAGCTTTGCATAGCTATTCAATGCTAAACATATACATTAGTGGATGTTCCAGTCTTGGATATCAGACTCTGTTTTCATCCAAAGTCTCTGACTATATATCCTTACATACAGTATTGCTATAGGTGGAAATCACTGATCTCCGATAAGGGGTATCAGAGCTCCATCCCATATTAACTGCCATTGACTAACGAAGGATCTAGTTCTGATATACCCTACCAGAGCTTAGAGAATCTCACCTTACAGTATATCATTTTAGGTTGTTCTCTTATACAGTAGATTACTTCTTTTAATTGTGTCAGAAACAGGTTTACATGCTGTTCAATACTGTTTTGGACATTCTAAAGAAATGGAGACGGGACAGAAATAACACAATACTATTTCGTGCTGGTCCTTTATTTAGGCATGTGTACAGTACATGCACATCACTTTTATAGTACAACTTGTTATTTGTAATTAGATTACTGTATTTATGAAATTACAGTATAAATACAGACCTATACTTGCATAATGAAGCACTTATATGTGTACGTTTCTTCAAACACTGTTACCACCTTATACTGAGCACGGTTTTATAATACTTACTTGAATCTGTCCTTCATTCCATAAGATTCTGCTTTGGTCAATCTGCAGTTCGTGGCCTTTCGGAGAGCGGGCATCATAGCTGCCAATGTGGACATATCGACTGCTTCCATTAGGGAAGAGCTGCCAGTTCAAGATGTCCACATACATGGGAGCATCACCATTCTCATCAAAAAATATCGTCTCCCCAGCAGTGTTGTTGAACTTTACTTTTTTGACGTAATGAAGCAGCTGAAAGGAAAGACATCATTAAAGCAGGGATTATTTTCTGAGAGATTGTACTTCTATTTCGAAAACTGAGCTAGTTCTGTGTTTTGCAAATGTTTGTCATGTTAAAAAAAATATACATACATTTCATATACAGTAGTAGACAAAATAGATTTATAGCAAGTCTTGGTCCCTGTAACTGGTTTAGAATAGAAGCCATTTATAAATGATCTTGTATAGGGGGGAAGGAGATTATCCCTTCTGCTATATTGATACAATAATGCAGCATATACACTGTATACAAAATAAAATTAATACATCAGTTTTCCATCAGCTAAACTTAAATGACTGCTTAAAACTTCTTCTATGAAAACTGCTTTCCCTTCAGATTTAATTTTTTTTTTAATGTAGACAGCATCATCACCATGATTCAGATACATACATATGGTACATCACATTTCTGGGCCAAAATATTAATTCAACTGGATTCCTCATGTGGTTTAAAAACTAGAGATGGGTGCATGTTCCAAAAAAATCTGAATCTGCCTCGAATTGCCAATTCCTTTTCTCCGCGAATCACTCAAAATGCAGGTCTCTTTTTTTAAGTATCAGAAAAAAAACAAACGGATACAATGAGCACTTATTCAATTTAGAAGGGTCTCAAGATGTATATACTGAAAAACACCTCACATGTCCCTCCAAATAACTTAAGCAGAGACACCTCTGCTCAAAAAGGAGCACACCTTTCGTACCGTGGTAGATATTGAAAGTATATTTAAATGAGTCCCATCCCACACTACGTTAAAGAATTTCCATAGAAACTATATTGAGTTGACAAACCTAAGGCACCGAAAGACTGGAAGGGCCTACAGTGTCTGACTGAACAGAATATATTGGCTCTAGCCAACAACTGATTTAGCTCACACTCCTAGAATGGCTGCCTAGAAAAGCAGTGCTTCTAGTTCTGTTGGGTCTGACACCAGTACACCAGTACACCATTCTAGTCACTAGGTACCTTAGGCTTGTCAACTCAATATAGTGCTTCTTGAAATAATTTTAGGAAGCGTGGGATGGATATATTTAAATATACTTTGCATAGCCAGTAGTATATCTCCTAGGGTACGAGATTGGGAGAAATAGGGAGAGAGACTAATAAATTAAACTCCTTGAACTCCTCCTTAGTTTGGCCCATATTTACCAAGCAGCCTCTGGCCATATGATCCCTTCCAGTTCTGGAACAAACATTACATCCCATTGATGTCAAGAGCTGTAAGGTATCTTGTGGCAGAAGACTTCACATAGTAAACATGTATTTTTGTTTTGAAACACAACAAACATTATCAGATGCAGCCAATAATTACAGCTGCTGATACACATTGCCCATTCATACTGTAAATCATAATAATGCTTTCAAAGAGCAACAGAAAACAGAAAGATCTTTGTGATTAAAACAGAAGCAGTCACTGTGCAATCTGAAACGTTCAATGTAAAATTAACATATTTTTATAGATAGGTAAAAAAGCTGCGATAACAGGACCATATTGATCTGCCTCTGGTGTACGTTCATCACAGACCAAGGGTACACAGCAGTATATCAAATCTTCCCTGTGCAGGGAAATGAATGGCACATCAAAGAACTTGTTGCAAAAAGTCCTCCGGAGTGCTGTTCTTGCCCAAATCAGTATATCTAGCATGACAAGGCATAAGTTACTTTTCAAAATAAACATACAGCAGCACTCTATAATGATTGTAAATAATCTACTAATAACAGTGAATGTTCTCAGCATCATGTATGTTTTTAGAAAGGAGGATCATATTATATCCCAGATAACCACTTTAAAAGAATAATTTCACAAGGAATTGTACAACTATGATGAAATAGTGGTTGAGATTGGAATATGTATTAATTTTTTCTATTTTAAACTGGATTTACATTTCTAATTTTCTCCGAGATAACACAACATATCCCAATATATCCCATAAAACTCTAGGTATTCTATAGGGTTTAATGGAATAGAGGGTGCACCATGTTATAATATACAATATCTCAACTTCTCTCACCAGAGCGCACAACAAATCCTGCTACTGGACATATGTGCTAGGTTGTACCTGCCAAGGTTGATGATTGTAAATATCTGCACAAGATCCGTTTTTGAATGGTCCTTGACCTGGCACACAGATGCTCATCTGGTGCAAAGCATGAGCCAATGCAAAAACTGCGTTGTGAGTTTTGTATGTGTATCTGAAGTTGTTGACATCATACACAGATGGATCAATACTGTCCAGCCTCTCCTTGCCGGTGCACTGAGGGGTTCCTTCCTCAGGTTTTGTAGATGTATAATTATTGGTCTCCTCAGCTGGCCAAATACAGCCAAAAGCATTCTCCCAAAATGTCTTCATGAAGATGTCATCTAAAAACTTGGAAGGATGGATGCTGTGAAGAAATTCCTTGAAGCCTGGAATCTTCCCGCTCTGAATAGCGACCCCCAGGCTACCATTTAAGGTTTTTAAAATGTCTTTTCTGAGAAAATCTGAAGAAATGGACCAGCTGCCACTGC
>NC_134489.1:30967329-31080774 GCF_040206685.1 Ascaphus truei
AACCATCTATTTCTCATTTTCACTCCACTCTTATCTACCACACAGCTCCAGCCATACACAACAGAACCAGGGATTTTACAGGTGGGTTAAGGTACATTCCTGTAATTCTTCTCACTGGCACCTTTTTTTATATTTTACACGGTCACAAATAATTTGGTGATTGGAAATGGGCACAAAAATGGGAGTGAATAATACTAAATGGGAAGGGCCATTGCATTAAGAACCTAAAATAGTTATTCACTTAAAAGGTTTAAGCCCAGGTAACAGACCAAAAAAACCCCACCCATTTTATAAAAAATAAATAAAATACATCTAATTGCCTTCCGCAAACACACGTAACTCTGTTTAATGCAAACATATAGCTGTATTTGTTCCTTTAGAAATGAAGCATAACACCA
Source organism: Ascaphus truei (assembly GCF_040206685.1). Taxonomy (NCBI): domain Eukaryota; kingdom Metazoa; phylum Chordata; class Amphibia; order Anura; family Ascaphidae; genus Ascaphus; species Ascaphus truei. The sequence continues at coordinate 30,967,728 of NC_134489.1, forward strand.
ATTTCTGAAAAGGGACAGTGTTTGTCTGTGAATTGTTTCCTCCACTCGTATCCCACATTCTCCTTAAAAGAGACTATATAACGTAAAATGGGGTTTCCTTTGCAAATTCTTGTTGAACACTCAGTGACATCACAACAAAGGAACTCGTCAGAGCAAGTCAAACCCCTCCCATGTCTCAGCTTGCTGTGTTTACAAACGAATACTTGTGCTTATAGGTATCAAATGGTGGTAAAAAAAAGGCGTCGCTTAAGCATGTCACTGCTTTAGTATGCTTTTGTCCTAGGAGGGACTGACCCTTTAAGCACATAAGCACTTATGTTTCATTATGCATTTAAATGGTTGTGATAAGACACAAAGTACAGTACTGTAGTAAGTAAGGAGTTGAAAAAGAATAACTCACTTGCTGCATTGAAGAGGCTGTGGCTGTTTCCTGAATGTTATCTCTGGGTATTGTACATTCAGGTGGACAGCAAAGAGTCCCCCCAGCGTGATGTCTCCAGCTGCAGAGTAGCCAGCAATGTCTGCATTAGAAAGTTTGCATCCTTTCACTGATGTTCCACAGACACCATCATAACACCACAGCAGCAGCAAGAAGTGCAGAGGGCAAAATGGGAGGGAACATGCAGGCAGCTGCATCATGTTCTGGAATAAGAAGTTTATCAGTTAGTCAATCAGTCAATGTTTTGCTGCAAATACTGTAAGATATGAACCATTTTGCCCAGATTGGTCCAATCTCCTTACCTCCTGGAGACCACCCGTTCACCAAATATGTTATGTTTTTGATCCCTTTAGATCATGCAAACATTGTATTAATTGAATAAATTAATATGATCAGTTCTTATAATTGTTCTTGCCCTCAGCCAATCTTTAAGTCACTGAACACTTTTCTTCGTTCTTGAAATACATAATTGATTTACTTTTAATTGTACTATCTGCATTCAAGTAACTTACTTGTTGTGAGAAATAAGTACATACAGTATTATGGATATTTGAAAAATGTATCATATATACACACACACACACACACACACACACACACACACACACACACACACACACACACACACACACACACACACACACACACACACACACACACACACACACACACACACACACACACACACGCATATACTGTAAATATAAATATCTTGTTTGTAATTTGCTTTTCAGTACAGGTACCATATTATTTTGAACATAATGTAATTAGATATATACATTTCTCCACCAGAATTTGTTTTCATTTCTATACTGTCGAACAATTATCCCATGGACAAATCAACACTGCAAATAGCTACTAGTACAGTACTTACCCTGCAAAGAGGAACAGAATCCTGCATGATCTTACTCCATATAATTAGACAGGATTATTACTAGAAATACCATAAATAGCCAAAAGCTTAATGTACAGATTACACCTTAATCTAAACAATCAGACTCAGTTTAGCTAACTTCTTACTAATACTGTATGTGTCATACACATATGTACACTAATACATACACAGTACCTGCACAGCTCAAAGCACTAGTGAGGGGGATGCTTTCCAGTGCCTTTATATAAGCCCAGCATTCCTGGAACAGAGGGTGCTTGTAAACTATAATTACATATACACAGTATATATAAAAAAAGACTTTAATAGTGTGGGCTCTATTATCATTAGATTATTATAATTAAACACCTTACAATAGCAACCCATGATTAAAAGCATCCTTTTGGGGATAAGACGAAAAATGATGGTCATTCTAATTGCTACAGTTTTGACTGGTTGAGTAAGCACATTTTTCTGGGAGAGAAGCAGATGTTGTTATATGTTGTTAGAATGGAAGACATTCCTGTAGGATAAATAGGTGACTTGTTTTCTATATTGTGATTGACAATGCAAGGATTAAGCTTTTTTTCTACTGTGAGGTATATAAACGTTAGCCAGGGAAGGGGTTAATTTGTCTCTTTTATTTAACCATACCGTATGTTGAGGAAAAGTGTTTACAGTAGTAGTAAATGCACATCGGATGCTGAGTATTTACGTAATCTAGCAACACCGCCAAACAATGCATTATGTTAATGTAACGGGTATTCCCCCCCCAATCGCAGATCTGGTGTGGGTGCAAGGAACATACGGTGTTACCTGGTGTGTGGTGCGTTACCTGTTGGCTCACAGGAGGGCTAAGCTTCCGCCACGGGGAACCTGGGGCTATTATAATACTATGGGTAACCACTTACTCAATACAGCGCCTCCACCTGCGATGGCTCCCACCATAGGGGGAGTGGTTCCTCGCAGGACACATACAAATAACCAATACACAGTAATGTATAATAACTAGTGACTTTACTAACATGCAAGACAACATATCACGGCAATACCATAATTACCGGTGTCCCTCTCTAGAGGAGACACTCACTGCGTCGCGCAGGACACTTTCCCAACACTAGATGATCCCACCCAGTGTCCCGAGAATCCCCACCCAATGTCCCGTACTCTTGGAGAGAACGTGGGTGACTGTGCAGTCACTATTAAACTAAGGGCCCGTTGGTGCACTTGTTGATTTAATAGTACCTGCCCGAGCACTCCCGTGCTCGGATCTCCAACTGGCTTCACAAAGGATCCGGTGACCGAAGAACACCGGAACCACCTCCAGGACGATCCCACCCGGAGGACTGCTGCAGCCACAACAATGAACTGCGCCCTCCTCAATGCATGGAGGACAGCGCCCGCTGAGTCCCTAACTGACTCTACCAGCTACATGGACAATACTGTACTATAGGCCGTCCCTACAGCACAGCAACCTTGATGGCTTAGGGGGAAACTCCTAGGGGCCTACAGAGGTTAATAACCTGCCCCACTCCCCTAACTCTTCCCAGTCCTGACTATTACTTAACTGATCCCACCGCAGCAACAAGCTGTAACTCACTGGATGCTTACAGCCAACGTGCTGCGCAACACGGTGCCTGCCTGTCAGACCTCACGGCACTGACAGCCGTGGCCCTGACAAGACAGCACACTAACACTAAGGGCAGCGTCCCTATCTAGGGCCGTCCCTACTCAATTACCCACTAATCTGGTGGGGAGTTGGGGCCTACCTGGGGTGTGGGTACCTATCTGGGTGCAGGAGCTGCACTCGCTCCCCGCACCCTTCCTTCCCTCACAGCTCCCCTGCTCCAACTGACTAACGTGGCTAAGCGCGCGAAATTTATCTCTTGCCTGCCTGGGGATCCTAAGCCCTATTGGCTCCCTGGCATCACGTGGGGTGCGCAGAGGCTCCTGGGACTCGTAGCCCCTATCTAGAGCCTTCCCTGGTAGGCTAGGGCTTTACGGGCTTTCTAGGGGCTTTCCTGCGCCTGCGCAAGCTTTCGGGGGCTGCCTCAACCTCTCCCTTCCTATTCCTGTCCTCGCGCGACTTCTCCCTGAATCTGGGGCCCTACCTACGCATGCGTGATCACTGCGCATGCGCGAGTCCCTATCTAATGGCGGCGCCCTCACCGCCCGGCTCCGAGAGCGCCGGGATCCCTGTGACGCGCGTCCCCGGCAACCCCCGAGCCGGGACCTGACTGCCCTCACCATTGGACTCGGCGGCACCCGCCGGTGAGGGGGGTGCTGACAGGCTGGGGAGACCTGGCTACATCCTCCCCCTGGTGAAACACCCAACGTCCCAGCTTGGGGAATGACATCAATCGGCATAAAATATATTTAATCAAAATGCATTGCACAGAAAATACAACTTATCATTTCGACTTCACACAACAGGGTACATGGCAATTCACATACGATACCCGAAGCGAGCTGAGACCATTTGTGGGGTGCCCCTAACTGATCATGTGGGGGTACCTCACTTTTGCGTCCGTGAGCCTCCCCCAGAAAAATCTCTTGGAGAGCACACTTGAGGGCAACAGTCAACGGTTCCGTACTCATTCCTCCGCCTGGTGGACGGAATAGCACAGTGTCTTTTAACCAGGCCTTTACCCAGTCATCCGCGGCATGGGTGCGGTAGACCAGGAGGCCAAGACCATTCCCGCAGTCCACTACCTGGTGAAGGGGGCGCTCCCTTTTGGGCTTAAAGGAGGCAGCTTTCCTTGAATCCTTCCCCACACAGTCTTTGTCCCTACACTCTTGCAAGGCTCCCAATGGGAAGCGAGCAATGGACAATGTCTCTTTCCTCACAGTCTCTGTGTCACCTGGCAGTGGGTAAAGGGTAGATACCTTACCACTGCGGTGATTCACGGTGACCAACAGGTCCTCGGGGATGCTGTCAGTTCCCACCTCGGCTGTCTTGGGACCTGTCAACAACACTTCTGGGACAGTCCACTCACTGGCTTGAAACTTGGGAGCGTGGGATCCCAGTTCTGGGACCATTTGGGTTGGAGCGCTCGGGCTCTCTCTCAGATCCGGAGCCTTAATTCTGGCCTTTTTCACGATCACCTCCATCGGAGCCTGTGGGGAGGTAGTAGGTTCCTCACCACTTCACTGGCTCGCGATGGGCTTCTCTTCATCTGAAACACTGTCAGGTAGGTATGGGTCCACTCGCACCACTGGACAGCTACCTTCTAAGGAGGACACCTCCTCCAGGACGCGATGCAGAGGGGAGCCCGATGCCCGGGTGACCAGACTTAAGGAACTATTGTGCTCCGCGGTCACCTGGAGGCTCACCCCCAACACCCCTGGGGCAGTCAACTCACCCTTGTCGTCAGCAGGTAATGATCCCAAGCCTGGGACCGATGGTACCATTTGAGTAGGCCGGATGGCCTGTTGTAGGGCACATGGGCCCACAGCAGGGTCCTCAACATCTGGATACACCTCCTCTAGGGCACACGGGCCCACATCAGGCTCTGTATCTGCCAAAATAGTTGGTTCGATGACTTCACTAGAGTGGTCCGCCGGCCGGCACATCACCACGAGTGGTTGGTCGCTGGAATCACTAAAGGAAGATGGGGGCATAGACACCTTACCCTGTTATTCCTCCATCTCCTCTGTATCACCGCTGGGGTGGTTCGCCGGTAGGCGCATCGCCACCAATGTTTCACTCGGTTCCACAGCTAGCTGGGCAGGTGATTCCTGCTCAGGAACCGGGTCTAGAATGTTCACGAGGGCACACGGGCCCTCCACAACCTCCACAGCTGGTTGTTGGTTGCAGGAATCACTAAGTAACTTCTCTCTGAAGACAGACTTAACTTCAGCACAACTCATGGTAATATAGAGGTCAGGCTTCTCCTCCTCCTCTAAGGATATCATGATCGGATCCTCCGAAATTTCTATGAGAGGGGTAGATAGGGTAGCTATACTGACCGGCTCATTGTCCTCTGCTGGTTCTACAGGCTGGGGCATAATAGGCTTCAATAACCGGGCACCGCAACGTCACATGGGGGTCCCCACGTCAATGCCCCTCTAGAACAGTCACAGGTGGTATAAAAACATCGTACATACGGTTTCCCTTCCACCTCGGATGGCTCGAGACCTAGCGGGAACTGGGATAGATCGGCTCCATGGACATAGGCTTCTTGCAGGCAGGTGCACAGTAGTGCAAGGGCATCCACTCCTGGCGCGTGCCAGGGCACATACACATTAGAGTGTACCCCATGACAGTCTATTACCTCATCAACGTATGGTTGAAGATCACAATGTTTTCTCCCCCTGGTGGAATGTAAAGGAGGGGCAGCACATTCTTTCAAGGAGTGATTCTGGCTCTGCACTCTGTCACTCAGTTGGCGGGGTGGGGCTTAGGTTTTCCCGCCGATCCCGGACAGTTTTCTGCAAAGTCATTCTGCGCCTTGAGCGCGGTACCACGCGCACTCTGTTTACTTGTGGAAAGTTGCCATGGCGCTGGATCAGCGTATACTAAAGGGTAGCCCTCAGGGGGGCACCCGGGCATAAATAACGTGGGCGGTGATTCGGACGGGCATAAATCATACGTGTAGGTCACCACAAAAAGCATCAAACTCCCTGGTGACGTGGGGTCTTTATCTACATCTAGAATAAGGGGGTACTGCCACCCGGGGATTTTATGCAAGTGAGCACCGACCTCCTCGTCTGATATATTCGCCACCACACGCCGGGGGCTAGCCCCTATCCTCAAGGCCCAGGCGAGGACCTCGTGGCCGGCCTTTTCACACCTGGTGGACAATTTTTCGGAAGCCTGAGTGTCTGAATAGATCATGAACCAGTCCTCGTCCGAGGGCTTGGGTATATTCAATACAGGGGGAACAGTTTCTAAGCATATGTCATATTCTGTGGCCATGAGATAGGTAAGCCTCCGGCCGTCATTATCCATATTAAAGTCTATCAGCCTGGCAGTGGCCAATCCCGGACAATCCCGTACGTGGTTGCATACTATAGAGACACCCACATTATTGGATACTCCCGCCACTGCAACCACGCGCCTTGGGGACACGCGGTGCGCTAAGGCCCAGTCATGGACATCTTGCTTCGACGGCACGGACATGATGGTGGTTAAATCGGACAATTTGGAAAAAAAATTGAACAGGGCACCCCAGGTCTATCTCAGCAGCGCCTCCAAATGTAACGGGTATTCCCCCCCAATCGCAGATCTGGTGTGGGTGCATGGAACATACGGTGTTACCAGGTGTGTGGTGCATTACCTGTTGGCTCACAGGAGGGCTGAGCTTCCGCCACGGGGAACCTGGGGCAATTATAATACTATGGGTAACCACTTACTCAATACAGCGCCTCCACCTGCGATGGCTCCCACCATAGGGGGAGTGGTTCCTCGCAGGACACATACAAATAACCAATACACAGTAATGTATAATAACTAGTGACTTTACTAACATGCAAGACAACATATCACGGCAATACCATAATAACCGGTGTCCTTCTCTAGAGGAGACACTCACTGCGTCGCGCAGGACACTTTCCCAACACTAGATGATCCCACCCAGTGTCCCGAGAATCCCCACCCTATGTCCCGTACTCTTGGAGAGAACGTGGGTGACTGCGCAGTCACTATTAAACTAAGGGCCCGTTGGTGCACTTGTTGATTTAATAGTACCTGCCCGAGCACTCCCGTGCACGGATCTCCAACTGGCATCACAAAGGATCCGGCGACCGAAGAACACCGGAACCACCTCCAGGACGATCCCACCCGGAGGACTGCTGCAGCCGCGACAATGAACTGCGCCCTCCTCAATGCACGGAGGACAGCGCCCGCTGAGTCCCCATAACTGACTCTACCATCTGACTCTACCAGCAGGACAATACTGTACTATAGGCCGTCCCTACAGCACAGCAACCTTGATGGCTTAGGGGGAAACTCCTATGGGCCTACAGTGGTTAATAACCTGCCCCACTCCCCTAACTCTTCCCAGTCCTGACTATTACTTAACTGATCCCACCACAGCAACAAGCTGTAACTCACTGGATGCTTACAGCCAACGTGCTGCACAACACGGTGCCTGCCTGTCAGACCTCACGGCACTGACAGCCGTGACCCTGACAAGACAGCACACTAACACTAAGGGCAGCGTCCCTATCTAGCGCCGTCCCTACTCAATTACCCACTAATCTGGTGGGGAGTTGAGGCCTACCTGGGGTGTGGGTACCTATCTGTGTGCAGGAACTGCACTCGCTCCCCACACCATTCCCTCACAGCTCCCCTGCTCCAACTGACTAACGTGGCTAAGCGCGCGAAATGTATCTCTTGCCTGCCTGGGGATCCTAAGCCCTATTGGCTCCTTGGCATCACGTGGGGTGCGCAGAGGCTCCTGGGACTTGTAGTCCCTATCTAGAGCCTTCCCTGGAAGGCTAGGGCTTCGCGGGCTTTCTAGAGGCTTTCCTGCGCCTGCGCAAGCTTTCAGGGGCTGCCTCAACCTCTCCCTTCCTATTCCTGCCCTCGCGCGACTTCTCCCTGAATCTGGGGCCCTACTTACGCATGCTCGGTCACTGCGCATGCGCGAGTCCCTATCTAATGGCGACGCCCTCACCGCCCGGCTCCGAGAGCGCCGGGATACCTGTGACACGCGTGCAGCCTTGGCAACCGGCCGCACGTGTCCCCGGCAACCCCCGAGCCGGGACCTGACCACCCTCACCTCTGCGATCGAGGGGCGGAGCCGCCATTGGACTCGGCGGCACCCACGATCGGCAGCTAGGTGAGGGGGGTGCTGACAGGCTGGGGAGACCTGGCTACATTAAAATAAAAGAAGCATTTTACAAAGTAGTGAAATGAATACCATTTTACACATGCGGCTGCTGTTATTGCCGCTAATGTGATAACACAACATATCCCAGAATACTTACAGTAATGTAACATTTAAATCTATAGTTTCATTGCACTGGTGCAGGAAAATATTTTTGAAAAGCCACCTCCCACCTTTACCTCTCATAATAAAACACTGGAAATCTTAAAACCTGTATAAAGAGATGTACTGTCATGTATGTCATGTCTATGAGCGGTGTCATGCTGTACGAAACACCAGGCTGACTGGCTGTACCAGAGAGGCATTATGCTGTGGCTGTGAAATTCATTGTCCCCAATAATAAACTCACCTTTCCAAACTGATTTGTAAGTGATTTTATTGTGCTTTTTATCATTGAAAAATGAAATACTAAAAGAAGTCTTGTTTTGACTTTTTCTTACACACGTCTTCATTGAGGACTTATTCTGTACATATTAGGTAGCATCTAAACATTATCTTGTATATATTCACCTTGTTAAAAGTGAATATTGAGGTCTTCAAGGCTTCCTCCCATATATCTCCACTATCCTCCCTTGTAATTTCTATTTATCAGGTCTAACTCCCACCTTCTCATATTGGAAAGGTAGAAAAGCATTGATGGTGATGTACAGATGAATGAACGATGGGCTGTAGATTAAACGTATGTAAAATGATTTATTTAACACATGAAAGAACAGAGGACCGCATGAGATCCGCATGAGATCCCTCTAACACGTTTTCCACTACAACAGCACTTTGTCAAAGAGGAGATAGCATGTGCATACAGTATATGGTTGTGAAAATACACTTTGCCTTTCTGCACATGTCATCACACGGCCAGATGTAAATTTGAACACCTGAAAATCCCCTGAAAGTCAAATGGAGTAAATCCGGAAACCAAAATCGGCTATAATGATCATGTCCGTTAAATAATAGCTGACATAGGTAACATGGATTAAAGGACGCACTTATGCTGATACTTTGAAACAAATGTGGATAAAGCTTTAATACTTTTGCATGCAGTTCTATTCAAATGTGCCTATCAGTGTGACCACAGTGCTGTGGATTGTGTCATCTTCATCATTGGGCTTGTTCCACTTCTTACCTTCCATATAGGAATGGTTAGGAAGGTCTCCCAAGTAACTAGTTCTTGGTACATTGTAGTTACTGGCCCTTTTAAGTATCTTCTGTGTCTGTAGAGATTTTCGAAGACTGTTGAGGATGTGAAGGACGTGGATGGATAGGTCAAGGTAACAAAATGTCGAACATGAAGAAACCTGTACAGTATCTTTCAGTGATTGGTAATAAGTATTTAGTGCAAAATTCCTCAAAATTAAGAATCAGGCCATTAGAGGTCATGTTTTCAAAATCAAATATACCTTTGTGTTTCCATAAGATTTTGCATGGAATCCTGGGATAAAGTTGGGGTTATCAAATATAGGAACCAGCTTTGAGGAAGATTTCATCAGTCGAAATTTAGATTGGTTTATTGATTACACTGGATTAATTTTTCTGAATTCTTTGTTTATCCCTCTCCTTAGCACGCCACAAAGCTGAGGACAGAGAAGTGGGGGTGACAAGTGAGGATTCGATTTAAGTTTATTTTTTTGGGGGGGATGCCAATAATTAAGTTGTTTTAATTGGCTAGGTAATATTTCGTAATATCAGGGACCGCCAGATTTGCTCCAATTTTCGGCGCCAATAATACCGATTTTGGGATTTTTGGGCACTGTTGTTTCCAAATGAATTGGAGTAGCAATTGGAATAGCATTTTGGATATTTTTCAGATATTTATTAGAGATAGCTAATAAACCTGTCTCTCATCCTCATGCAGCCTTTATAAGAACTCTGCTTCTTGCTTATATGCCTGTTTATTGAGGTTCTTCCCAGTACTGAAGCTTACTGCCTCTTCTCTGTTGCTGTCGCTCTGTACGAGACCCTTTCGGACTTCAGTTCACTTGACTCTCTCCAGCTCTGATCTCTGCCTTTTTATTGATCACTGCTACCTGTGTGCTGCCCATCCTGACCCTCTGCCTGTTTACTGACCATTCATTGTTACCTACCTGCTAGCCTGTCCCAGCCACTGGACTCCAGCCCCACAGTTTTACTGTTGTACTACAGGGCTATCTGATTTCTGACCCCATAATATTAATCATGATAGGGATCATTCTTCTAAATGATCTCTGACCCCAATAACATTCAACTGGATAGGGATTATTATCACTGGAATGTTAATTTAGTGTCAGCTTTTTGACTAGTCAGGCTGCATGTGCAGCAACAGATGAGTTAAAAAGTATAGTACATATACATATATGCATTGAGGCAGTCAAACACTTTTTGGAGACTGATATAACATGTCTTCGATATACTGTAGTCCTTTTGTTTTATCTAGTATAGAATTTATTCTTCGTCACAATTATTTTTTGTTTGAGGACACTTTTTACCTTGAGACTTGTGGAACCAGGTTCGTCCCCAGCTAGGCAAATCTCTTGATGGGATTTGAGATGAGCTGCATGTTTGGGCAAGACCTGGCTGGGGGGTGGGTCTGGTCTACTATGATCGCTATAATGACGATCTGATTTTCATTTGGGAGGGTGAGTAGGATGAGTTTAGGGATTTCCTTGCCACATCCAATCACCATGATTTAGGTTTAGAGTTCACTTTTTCTATTAGTTCCACCAAATTAATTTTCTTGGATTTGGAATTGACCGCCAATAAAAACTGTTTCATCCAAACTAGCATATGTTTCAAGCCAGTGGTATATCGGGCAAAGGCAGTGGGCAAGACCCTTTTCTTTCTTCAATTGGGAGTTTCTTTAATGCATTGGAGGAGAGTACTCGCTGTGTTTCTCTATTATTGATTCTATGATGGGGCTTTCCTATATCAGTCCCGCATACTGAAATGTAGTGGCGAAGGATCTTTCTCTAAGATCACCATACTGTATACTGCAAGATCTGTCTGTATGCTACAAGGTACTTTCCCACTGTGATTACCCAGCCATTTGGACATTTTACAGAGTCTATTTGGATTTTTATCAGACATTGGGACATTACTTGACTCTCGTTCTCCCACAGACTCAGAGATTGCCATCAGCGTGGTTGTGTTATTTAGCACTTTATCCATTGGCTGCCTAGGTCCTTTAATATATTGTAGTATTAGACCATTTTTTAAATACTATTTACTTGTATGTTTTCTTATCCTATATTCTCCTTTATAGGACATGGGTTATTTTTATTAAAGCGTTTGGACATCCCCAGTTTATATTCCTCACCTGGTTTTTGGAGGTGTGCTTCCTGATGGAAAGGTGGTTGTGAGAAAGAGCACGTTGTCGTACACTATGTGTGTTACATGCTTTTAAACATTGCACATATTGTAAGCGTGATTCTTATATTTTTATATATATATATAAAGTCTTTATCAAGTTGATCTGCTGAATGGTTCATCTCTTTCTTATATTCTGAGGAACCAACTACTCAACCCTCATTCTTGAGAACAGATTGCCTGAACATTGGATATGCCCTTTTTAAACCTACTACATTGTGAGTAGGCAACACATAGGAGCCAAGTCTCCTTATTGACTTCACGAATTTAAATACATCTGCACGTAGAATTGTTTTATGTTTATTTTGGTTGAACTTCTATGCTTCTGGATTTTGAAGAACATTTTAATTCTGCATATGCCTGCATAAATTGACACCAGCCCCTGCAAACCCAAACTCACCGCATCATATACATTACTGTCCAAAAGGAGTGCTACTGAGATTGTGACCTAATTTACTATAACAAAGGACCAAAAGCCTCAGTTCTAGAACCAATATGACAAATTATACAGTTAAATATGTATGCATTTTTTTAATAAGTGAGTGTAATTTAGTTGAATTATTTGGCCAAAGCATTTTAAGCCTGCAAATCACTCCAAAGTATTATCTATTTTGCAAGTCCTAACACTACTGCACCCGCAAAAGGTTCTCAAACTCTTTAATTCAGGGAGAGCTGTCTTTACCGACTGGCCATTCACAGACGCATAAAAGAGATGCCATTTAAAAGTTGGGATGAGCAAGTTTGAAACCAGGGAGGAAGGGTCACAAATCTCCAAATTGTTTACCAATAGAAATTTTACCAACACACACACAGCCCCTGTGAGCTCAGAACACAAACCCACCACACCATATATATTTGTGTCAAAAAGGATTGCTACGGAGATTGTGACCTCAAGTAAAATAACAAAAAACAAAAAGCCTCAGTGCAACATCTAATATGACAAATTATATAGTTAAATATTTAGTTAAATTCTTTGGCTAAAGCATTTTAAGGTTGCAAGCCATGCCAAGATATCCCCTATTTTCCCATTCTTAACACTAGTGTAACCGTAAAAAAGCTCATCTCAGCACTGAATTGATTGACAACACAACACAGTACGGTAAATGTATATATTTTAATATTTCAGATTATAAACAAAAGACAAAAATGTGAAATAAATATCTTTGTCATTTAATTAATCTTGGTAATCTCAATGGTAAAGACAGCCTACACAAATTGTAAAATGTTGCCTCAAAATGTTTACAGTAGCGTGTGTAGATCTACAGTAGTATATGGCTATACAAAAGGAAATCTGAAAAAGTTAAGATGACTTTCTGAATTCTATGGGGAATGCAAGATTATCATATGTTGCAGTGAATTGAGATTGTAACAGCTATATAGCAAACTTTTCCTCTTACTCCCATCTGGTGTTTTACTGTAGAGTGCCACGACCCAAATTTACCAAACGCTGGTAAGCCTCAGCACACCTTATAAATCATTGTGAGACTACATTTTAATAAGGACGCTGACTCATTTTAAAATGCTTTTATTCTCATGTACTGGATGTTCCTGGATCTGTGCACATTCATCAATGTACAAAAATTACACTAGATGGCGCTCAAAACACTCTAATTAATACAAACCTTGCAGTGAAATATTGTGACTAATTATATCAAAATATATAAAAATAAAAGTGTAATAAGTGATAAAACAAACACTCAAACCCTTAAGGACTGTTTCACGGTCCGCAAAGTACAAAGGAGAAGAATCAGGGGAGCGTCAGTGCCTAAAGAAAAAACGTGATACTCGCATAGTGCAGTAAATTAACATTACACATATACAGGCAGAGCTCTCATAAGAGCATAAATCAAGAAGCTAGATACTGATAATCACTGAATATTGGAGATATCAACTATCTGTGGACATCTATAATAATAAAATGATGTCAATTCACAAAGGAGCAACAATTAGGAGGTAGAAATCCAAAAGAGAGACACCAATCCAAAACTTAAAATGTAGACATTTATCCAGCATTGGTAAAAAATGGAGGCTTACAGGATTCCGAATGAAAAACAGCAAGTGTGTATACGTGTAGATTCCAGCCGAGTCGCGTTCTCGGGATCTCTGCACGGTGCTGCTTCCTCACACGGTCTCTGTCCTGCGCTGCTTCAGGGAGCCGATACGTCACTTCCGGTTTCTTCATCGCGTATAGCAGACGCCACCGGAACTCCACAGCAGACACTCTCCCTCTGGATCTCGCAAGAGGGGTTACACTCTACGCGTTTCGCCGTACGTAGCGACGGCTTCGTTAGGAGTAACGTTAACCCATGAAAGAATACTATTTATACCCTTTAATCTATGCTGACCTTTCCTCCTATTGGTCCGCAGAAATAAATTGGTAATAGACTGCATGTGTCCTCCCAAAGTTATCACAACACCGTTATACAATTAACTCTAAAATACACAACAATGTTATACACTTCAAAATAAAATATCACTTTAATAAAATTATTACACAATATATATAGACCTTTATTCTAATATATATAAAAAATCTATTGCCGAAGTGATCTCATATACAACTATGCTGTTTCAAAAATTGTATATAAAATATATAAAATAATAAAATACAGTAAAATCGCTCAAAATCTATCTCTAGCATATATAGAAAACGGCGATTGATGTATCTCAAAAGCAAGAACAAGGAGAAAACACAATAAGTGCAAAATATATACATTTTCAACCTTAATCACATTATTTATAGACCATTATCACAGAAAACAGCTTTTATAAGAAAGCACTCAGCTCAAAATCCACATTGAGACCTAGTGGTACAAGTGTTTGTAAGGTGAAGATCCAGAAGCTTTCTCTTTTCTTGAGAGCTGCTTGTCTGTCTCCACCTCTCCAATGTGCTAATACTTGCTCTATCACTGTAAATCTGAGGCCAGATGTATCCCCATTATGCTTTTGCAAAAAATGATTGGACAGGTAGTGTGTAGTAACACCTCTCCGTACATTTCCAATGTGCTCAAGTATGCGTGTAGTTACAGTTCTTGTGGTTTGGCCTACATATTGTAATCCACATGGACAAGAAATAAGATATACCACATAGTTGGATTTACACGTTAAAAGTTGATTAGTGTGAAATCTTTGCCCTGTGGTGTTGGAAACAAAACTGAATTTATCCTCAGGCCTATGTTTACACGCAGTGCATGTGGTGCAGCCAAAAAAGCCTTTGGATCTGCTTAGCCATCTATTCCCCTCACTGATTTTTTTAGGGAGGGCACTGGGGGCTAGTTTATCCTTATATTAATATAGATGATAAACTGTTTAAGGCTTTCTTCATTGCCTTTCCAAACAAACACAATATCATCTATGTACCTGCGCCATAGGCACAAATTCACACCCAGCTCTGTAATGGACCAAATATGGTCTTCCTCCCAAGCTCCCATAAGGAGGTTTGCATAGCTGGGTGCGAATTTTGTGCCCATGGCAGTACCACATTTTTGCAGGTAATAAACCCCCTCAAACAAAAAATAGTTATGTTCCAAGATGAACTTTATACCGTCTAAAATGAAGTTAGCCTGTTCATCGGGCATATCTAGATCTTTTGATAAGGCCCTATCTACAGCTTCATATCCATCTCTATGATTTATGCATGTGTAGAGCCAGGTGATGTCACAGGTTACCAAATACCACCCATTTTCCCATACTTGATTTTCTAAGGTGCGCAAGATATCCGTTGTATCCTTAAGGTAGGAAGGGAGCTTAGTGACATACTTTTGTAGATATATATCTATGTAGGCAGATAAGTGGGACGTTAGAGAATCAATGCTGCTATTATCAGCCTACCAGATGGATTACTAATACTCTTATGAAGTTTTGGTTGCTCCTTTGTGCAGGGACATCATTTTATTATTATAGATGTCCACAGATAGTTGATATCTCCAATATTCAGTGATTATCAGTATCTAGCTTCTTGATTTATGCTCTTATGAGTGCTCTGCCTGTATATGTGTAATGCTAATTTACTGCACTATGCGAGTATCATGTTTTTTCTTTAGGCACTGACGCTCCCCTGATTCTTCTCCTTTGTACTTTGCGGACCGTGAAACAGTCCTTAAGGGTTTGAGTGTTTGTTTTATCACTTATTGCACTTTTATTTTGATATATTTTGATAGTAACAATATTTCACTGCATGGTTTGTGTTAATTAGAGTGTTTTGAGCGCCATCTAGTGTAATTTTTGTATAGTGTTTGTTTTGTTTCAATCACTAGGTAGGCAGCACCACTCGATAGGGAAGAAATAGAAGTTGATAACAACTTTCCCAATGTTTTCTCAAGAAGACACACAAGGGTTGTGGACTTCGATAGTATTCTGAAACTGAATTTAGACTCTGATACTATAGTTGAAGAGTCACATACTTTAGAATCAGAATTCGAGAAACTGGAAAAGTTGTTTATGAAAGATATTAAAAAGATTTGGGATTACACTTTTTTGGAACAATACATTATAAGTGGCAGAGTCCCAAGAGGATTAAGACTCAAGAAACACCCATTTATAGATCTGGAAGATGAGGCTTTCATTGAGAAATGGTACATTCTGCTAGAAAAATGTTCACAGGATCTAATGGGTTTAATCATTGAACAGCAGAGAAATCATGTTTTGCAGATTGATGTTGAGATCAATGAAATAGAACTAAGGATTGGTAATCTTAACCAAACCGCTCTGTTCAAGGAGAAAGATATCCATCTGCAAAACAAACTAGATAAGATCAGGAAGGAAACCATCACTAAGAAAGTTAAAACATTTCTTAGAGATGAAGAGTACTACAAAGACGGACCTCCTAGAAAATCTGATCTGGAAGAGAAAACCAATCCTAAGGAGAACAAAACTCCTGAGGTTTTATCTGCCAAATCTCTCAAAAAAACTCCCAAAAAACCCTCTCAGAAAAGAGACAAATCAAGGGATAATAGAAAATCTACTAAGAATACAAGAGAAATACAAAATAAAAATAGGAAAAGTCCTGAACGAGATAATTGGAGAAATAAAAAAAACAAGTCTCCAAACATATCAAAAAGACCTGATAAAGTCCAGATCAGTGTTAATAAAACACCTAAGAGGACAATAAGTATAGATTTTGACTCTGAAGTAGAGATAGTAACAAACTCTAGGAAAGAACAAAGAGAAGTTCAAAAAAAGAAATTGTTTACTAAACATGTCCCTAAAAATGGTAATAAAAAGGATTTTTTAGGGGAGGGGGGTCCACTTCTTTTCAGGGAGCAAATCACTATGCCCCCTTAACGAAGAGGGACCCCTCATCAGAAAGGAAAAGAACAAGACCCGACGAAAACGGGGAAGAGGAAGAGAAAAAGAAATATCTCAAAAAAAGCAAGAAATAGGAAATAATATTTTTAACCTTAGTTCAAAACCACTGACAGAACCAGAGAAGTCACTCATTTCAAAGGGGCTTAAATTTGCTCCAACAGTAGGTCCAAATAACTTTGGCCTATTTGTGGATGCACAGAGGTTTCTAAGAAAACTAACTATAAAAAGATTTTTTAGATTAAAAGATGTAGAACAAAGGACCGCTGATAATCTTGTCAGTATCTCAGATGTGACAAAACTACCTGAAACACCTGTTATTAGACCAATGTTAGTACATTCTGGCCTTAAACTACCTTCCACATTTTATCCAAAATATGTGAAAGGAAACAACCTAGATGTATTCTCACAATTTATACAAAAAGACTTTGAAAAATTAGTCAAATCTGATGCAAAGTTTGAAAATAACCTAAGTATCTCAGAAAGAAAGGCTTTAAAAATGCTACAAGAAGATACAAACGTTGTTATAAAACAAGCTGATAAAGGTGGTGGTGTAGCAATCATAGACAGAGACGATTACATTGTAGAATCCAAAAGGATTCTTGGAGACGTAAATACATACAGTATCAACCTTTGAAAAAAGATCCAACAGTAGACTTTTTACAAGAATTAAAAGTCCTGTTAGACAAGGGCAAAATGGAAGAAGTTATAAACAATGAAGAATATAATTTCTATATAGGGAAAATCCTGTAAGACCTATATTTTATTACCTACCAAAACTTCATAAGAGTATTAGTAATCCACCTGGAAGGCCGATAATAGCAGGCATTGATTCTATAACGTCCCACTTATCTGCCTACATAGATATATATCTACAAAAGTATGTCACTAGGCTCCCTTCCTACCTTAAGGATACAACGGATATCTTGCGCGCCTTAGAAAATCAAGTATGGGAAAATGAGTGGTATTTGGTAACCTGTGACATCACCTCGCTCTACACATGCATAAATCATAGAGATGGATATGAAGCTGTAGATAGGGCCTTATCAAAAGATCTAGATATGCCCGATGAACAGGCTAACTTCATTTTAGACGGTATAAAGTTCATCTTGGAACATAACTATTTTTTGTTTGAGGGGGTTTATTACCTGCAAAAATGTGGTACTGCCATGGGCACAAAATTCGCACCCAGCTATGCAAACCTCCTTATGGGAGCTTGGGAGGAAGACCATATTTGGTCCATTACAGAGCTGGGTGTGAATTTGTGCCTATGGCGCAGGTACATAGATGATATTGTGTTTGTTTGGAAAGGCAATGAAGAAAGCCTTAAACAGTTTATCATCTATATTAATGACAATTTACTTAACCTAAAATTCAATTGTGAATATAGTCAAGAAAGAGTTAATTTCTTGGACTTGACTATTTTCATTGAAGAAGGGACAATTAAAACAGAAACCTTCTTCAAAGGTGTAGACATAAATAATTACATATCTACTACAAGTTGTCACCACCCTAAATGGCTAGAAAATGTCCCATACGGACAGATAAGGCGCATTAAGAGAAACTGTACTGTACCAATGTTAGCACTTTCCAAAAACAATCTGCCTTTTTAGAAAAAAGGTTTAAAGAGAAAGATTATAATGATATGACCATACAAGATGCCATTAAAAAAGCTAATGATTTAGATAGAAATGATTTATTGTATAACAAAAAGAAGGTCAAATCAAAAATTATTTTGAGTATTCTTTTCTAACAGATTATAACAGACAATCAGATAAGATTACAAAAATAATTAGGAGACACTGGCACATTATAAAAAATGACCCTGTGCTAGGAGAGATTGTTCCTGAGAATCCAAGTGTGATATTTAGAAGAGCAAAATCTTTGAAGGATAAACTAGCCCCCAGTGCCCTCCCTAAAAAAATCAGTGAGGGGAATAGATGGCTAAGCAGATCCAAAGGCTTTTTTGGCTGCACCACATGCACTGCGTGTAAACATAGGCCTGAGGATAAATTCAGTTTTGTTTCCAACACCACAGGGCAAAGATTTCACACTAAACAACTTTTAACGTGTAAATCCAACTATGTGGTATATCTTATTTCTTGTCCACGTGGATTACAATATGTAGGCCAAACCACAAGAACTGTAACTACACGCATACTTGAGCACATTGGAAATGTACGGAGAGGTGTTACTACACACTACCTGTCCAATCATTTTTTGCAAAAGCATAATGGGGATACATCTGGCCTCAGATTTACAGTGATAGAGCAAGTATTAGCACATTGGAGAGGTGGAGACAGACAAGCAGCTCTCAAGAAAAGAGAAAGCTTCTGGATCTTCACCTTGCAAACACTTGTACCACTAGGTCTCAATGTGGATTTTGAGCTGAGTGCTTTCTTATAAAAGCTGTTTTCTGTGATAATGGTCTATAAATAATGTGATTAAGGTAGAAAATGTATATATTTTGCACTAATTGTGTTTTCTCCTTGTTCTTGCTTTTGAGATACATCAATCGCCGTTTTCAATATATGCTAGAGATAGATTTTGAGCGATTTTACTGTATTTTATTATTTTATATATTTTATATACAATTTTTGAAACAGCATAGTTGTATATGAGATCACTTCGGCAATAGATTTTTTATATATATTAGAATAAAAGTCTATATATTAGAATAGGATTTTTTGTAATAATATTATTAAAGTGATATTTTATTTTGAAGTGTATAACATTGTTGTGTATTTTAGAGTTAATTGTATAACGATGTTGTGATAACTTTGGGAGGACACATGCAGTCTATTACCAATTTATTTCTGCGGACCAATAGGAGGAAAGGTCAGCATAGATTAAAGGGTATAAATAGTATTCTTTCATGGGTTAACGTTACTCCTAACGAAGCCGTCGCTACGTACGGCGAAACGCGTAGAGTGTAACCCCTCTTGCGAGATCCAGAGGGAGAGTGTCTGCTGTGGAGTTCCGGTGGCGTCTGCTATACGCGTTGAAGAAACCGGAAGTGACGTATCGGCTCCCTGAAGCAGCGCAGGACAGAGACCGTGTGAGGAAGCAGCACCGTGCAGAGATCCCGAGAACGCGACTCGGCTGGAATCTACACGTATACACACTTGCTGTTTTTCATTCGGAATCCTGTAAGCCTCCATTTTTTACCAATGCTGGATAAATGTCTACATTTTAAGTTTTGGATTGGTGTCTCTCTTTTGGATTTCTACCTCCTAATTGTTGCTCCTTTGTGAATTGACATCATTTTATTATTATAGATGTCCACAGATAGTTGATATCTCCAATATTCAGTGATTATCAGTATCTAGCTTCTTGATTTATGCTCACATTCATCAATGGTCATTCTGGACTGTTAGAACCCTGAGCTATAGTTTCCATAGCCATGTCTTTCAGATCTAAGCCATATAGTCACGTTGAGATGATTAGTGAGTGAGGTGAACTAGGTCCTATTCACAATCCTCTCTTATTGCTGCTTCTCCCTGTTATATACTTTTTACTGTTCATCTGAGGCTGTATTATAATAATGTAGCATTTTGGAAAAAATATGAAAACAAGGAGCCCGGAGCTTGAAGATAAGATGGCAAAAACTTCCACAGCCACCATGTGTTTGCCTTTGGTGCTGAGATAAGCTGGGATAAATGTCACCCAAACACTGGCAAAAACCAGCATGCTGAAAGTGATAAACTTGGCTTCATTAAAGGTGTCAGGGAGATTCCTGGCCAGAAATGCCACTAG
Source organism: Ascaphus truei (assembly GCF_040206685.1). Classification (NCBI taxonomy): domain Eukaryota; kingdom Metazoa; phylum Chordata; class Amphibia; order Anura; family Ascaphidae; genus Ascaphus; species Ascaphus truei. Next base: position 30,988,270 of record NC_134489.1, read on the forward strand.
GAGGCTAATCAAGGCCAAGAGACCCATATAGCCCAAGACGCATGAAAATAACACGTTGGATCCCTCATTGCATTCAATAACTATGGTTCCAATCTCTGCTGTCATATTGAGTTCTGCAAAGGGGGGAGAACTGGCCAGCCAGACAGTGCACAAGATTATCTGGATCATTGTACAGAAAGGAACAATATATTTGGGAATCCTGAATCCCACCAGCTTTCTTATCCTGCTGTCCGGATTGGTAGCACTGAACACCATGATGACAGTAATAGTTTTGGCCAGTATCACGGAAAGGCAAACAGAGAATATGACTCCAAACACCACCTGGCGAAGCATGCAGGTTGTCATACTCGGGTGACCAATGAATACCAAGGAGCAGAGGAAGCAGAGAATGAGGGAGATGAGGAGGAGGAAGCTTAACTCTCTGTTATTGGCCTTTACTATGGGAGTCTTGCGCTTTATTATGAACAAGCAGAGCACAGAAACTGTGAGCAAACACAAAATGATTGAAATACCAGCCAAAGAGGCTCCTAAAAACTCTTCATAGGAGAGGAACTGGACGATTTTTGGCACACACACCTCTTTTAAGGTATCATGCCATTTATCTTCTGGGCACTTGAGGCATTCACTGATATCTAGAAAAAAATTATGAAAATAATTATTAGATAAAAATGGATACTGAGTTTTTACATAGAGTATATAGCATAGACAACACAATCACTTCTCCTGTCTTGATGACAAAGTTAATAGTGTGACAATAGGGGGTAGCCAGCCATCATTAATAAAGGTCATGTCCAGCCATTTACCCCTGAAACTGTACGCCAAGGGCTGAAGTGTCAGCTCTTGGGACCAATTGGGCACGTTGATGTGTTTCCCCATATTTCTGTTCTCATTTTACAGTCAGAAAAAGGGGGGAAGGGAAACACAAAATTATTGTGCCGCTAAAAGAATTCACTAAACTGCACACCACTAAGTGTAAAAAATAACTTTTAATAAATTTACTTAAACATATATTACCAAAGAATTGTGTAACGTAAATTAAAAATGAATGAAATCAGCAATATCAAGCATCTACAGTATGTAATCTAGTATATATGATTATGCTATCCCAATTAACCAGCTAATGATGGTAATATATGTTTTAAGTAAATTTATTAAAAGTTATTTTTTACACTTAGTGGTATTCAGTTTAGTGAAATTTTTAGGGGCACAATCATTTTGTGTTTCCCTTCCCCCGTTTTTCTAATTCACTTTTCAGTTCACAGTTTGCACCCACAATTTGATTACCTGATTTATTTATTTATATAACTACTCAATTAGTATGGTTCTGTTATCACTCCCTATCCCTTTCCTGTTGTTTCTCATTTTACAGTCCCCTGCAGGAATGTATGCTAGGGATGCTATGTATAGTTGGGATCCCTGTTAGGAAATAGCTGTAAGACAGGGACATTGGGAGCAGGAGATTAAGGGTGGATATTGGGGTGCAAGTAGGGTTAAAAAAAACTGTATGTATTACTGACCGGAGTAGCCGGTAGAACTGTTATGTTACACACAAATAGTGTATAATTTGCGGGTACCTGTCTGTACATAAGGACGGTGTGGACTATGGAAGTATAGCAAAAACCTGTACTAAAGTATAGCAAAAACCTGACCTGTTTAGGGGCTTTTGGGGTTCCTGGTATCCTAGAGCAGTGGTGCACAAACTTTCCAGTGTGTGCCCCCCTTCCTGCTTCCCTCCCTGCTCGTGCCCCCTCTCCCTTACCTCCTGCCCAGCTTCAAATGACACTGCAGGGTCATGTGACGTCACATTGCCATGCCAACATGATGTCACATGACCCAACGGCGTCATTTGACTCCACGTTGCCATGGCGATGTGTAGCCGAAGAGAAGGTAAGTGAAGTTGTAGAGGCTTCACGCGATCCCCCGGCATTAATTTAAATGCCTTGTGTCACGATGGACACCAACTTTATCAACACATTTATATTTCTGGGTACTCGATTGAACAGAACAAGTTGCAAAATAAATTGTGATTTATTTCCTTAATAGACAAACACACAATATCTGCAGAATACACTTAAAACAAGACTTACTGGGATAAGGGAACAAAATAAATTGTCCTTTGCCTGCAAGCGCAAGAAATGCAGTCTTGATTTTAAGGTCACGTGGCCAGATCGCAAGTTGCCGGTCTAATAACTCAGTCACCTCAAAGAATTACGTAGAGATTCGTTAGAATTCGTTTGAGTCACCAGGGCTAACGAATTCCGACGTTTGGGGCAAATCCTTAGTTACAGTGTTATTAACCCCTTCTCTCTGGGACCGGTTGCCGCTGTGCTGGAACAAAGTCTTGCGTATTCACATCATGGATCAAAAATCACGAACACCCCGGGGATACCTCGGGAGCTGCAGTAATAGACTGGCCAAGGCTATCTCTAACATGTGGACCCAATCCCCTCGTGGGAAAAATTTAACCCACCAATGGTCGTGTTGCCCACAGTTCATAAGACCGGGCAAAAGGCTTTCCGGTGTGCAAAGCGCATGGGTCAGTTTGACACCCATGCCACTTAGCATACCTGGGATACACCCATACCTTGGTGCCTCGGAGTCTGAGATTTGGCCCAGAGGTGTCAATGACCCGGCCTTTGTTATACATCAGAATGCCGGCCGTGTATACATTGTGGGTCTCTGGGCCTTTTCATCCGTGACACTTCGTTAGACTGGGTGTCGCCAACTCAGCGAGACCCCTTTGAAGTGCAGTTATGAAAATACTCCCAGCTCATTCACCCATATCACATTTGTATGTCCGAGGAATTCTTTCCCGGGCTTAAAGAACAGACCCTGCCTTTACATTTTAAATCTACAGTTTTTACACATTTTATTCAAACATCATGTTCTGCTTGTGCTACAACTGTAATTTCTATATGTAGGTGCATGTAGTGTTTAATCATATTTGCTCCCAAAAATCAGGGTGCTGGGTGCTCTCGTTCCCGAGTTAGCCTTTGTAATTGAAAAGCTGGGTCAGGGGAAGCGAGGTTCCCGCACTTCTCACGTCAATTGACCCACTTCCCACGACAATAGACTTTCTGCCTTTCATGTTACAAAGTTAACAGCAGGCCTCCAGGAACCAGGAACTCAGGCCTCAGCGTAGCAGCAGCAGGCTTGGAGGAAACTGGAACGAGTATAACGAACTAGAACAATAACAACAGAGATAAGTAACGAGAGATAACAAGCAAGGAGGCTTGTGGCAAAACACAGGTAACATCCAAGAAGGATTATGCTCAGCAGAGAAGCATTGTGGGAATGCACTATTTAAAAGGTCAGCGAACAAATAGCAGAAGGGGTGTGTGACAGCATTGCTCTAATGACTAAGCCCAGCCTGGGGCTGCAGTCATAGCTTGCACAGCTGCTGTAGATACCAGGGGGAGTGTTCCAGGACTGCACAGGTCTGCAAGGCAAGGTAATCAGTAAAATGAGGTGTGAATTTCTTACAGTACCCCCCCCCCCTTCAGGTGAGGCGAACATAACCACTCCTAGAGTTTGGGGACCTGTAATTGTTCTGGAATTTTCTAGGATGGAGAGTAGAGTTGTGGTCCAGAGACTCGTGAGCACTCCCTTGCGTATCCCCCCTCCCGGTGAGAACTGCGGCCAGACAGGGCCATTAATAGGTCTCGGGGACATGGAGTTGTTCCTAAAGTGCTTTAGGCGGGAAGGGGATCCGTAAACCAGCAGTACACTGGCGAGTACCTTTTTGGTATATGAGAGTGGTAGCACCGAAATACCTGGTGCGTGGCTCGCCACGAGAAATGACTTGGGCATCCAGAGCGGAGTTGAAACAGGAGTTTCCAGAACATTAAGGGCAGAAGGGCCCCAGCTGAGTGCCTGGTCCCTAGTAATCGTACCAGAGTGCGGGCCAAGAGGCACCAATAATTGATCGGGTATAACAGGAAGACCCTCCGGACAGGCAAAGTTTTTGCTGAAATTTGCATGTAGGATTTTGAGAGGATCCTTTCCTCCAACGATTTTCTGGGTAGTGCCAGGTATAGGTATGATAGATGATAAGGCGAGTGGTAAACCAGGTTAGTGACCGAAATCTTGGGGTACGAACTGGGGATTTCCAACACAGGGGAAACAATAGGTACTGCAGAAGGTTTCGAGAGAGACAACCATGAGTTTGCAGCAGCAGAGAAGCAATCAGCAGTGGAGCTCCCAAATACTGTAGAACCCTCAGTGAGAGATAGTATTGTCTGGGGAGTGGGGGTCACAAAGTCCAAGGCAGCGTGTAAAGTTCTAGTGACAATAGGGAGAGAAACCCCATACTTAAAGTCATTCTGGGGTACTTCAGGGGCCACCAAATGGCCAGTGAAAAGAAACTGCCCTCCTGCACTGGAGATTTGGAGTGCGGCAAGGTTTACTTCAGATATGGCACCAGAGTCCGGGGAAGGTATGCTGGTCTTTGCAGAGATTAGAACAAGCACATGGGGTGGACTACGTGCTGCAATGAACTCCAAGGTCATCATATTTGTCATAAGAGTGGGAGTAGGAATAGGCTCTGAAGCTTTAATATCTGGAACTTGAGAATCAGGCAGTGCAGGGGCAGCGGAGGGAGGGGAGCTAATGTCTGGAGCTGGAGGCTCAGAATCTGTAACAGGGACATCTGGCACTGCAGGGACATTGGTAGGAGGAGAACTAGCATCAGGAGCTGGTGCCTCGGAATCAGTGATGGGTACTGGGGAAGTTAGAGAGTCAATAAGTGGTAAGTTGGAACCGGGGAAACTCTTAATAGCAGAAACCTTAGAAGAAAAAAGAATCTTATCCAAAACTGCAAGGGCTCTAACAAAAGGGGTACTTGTCATGACAAAATAAGAAATAGTTATGTTTACTAGTGCGAAAATTCTGATAACGAAACTGCCATTCAGTGATGTTGGTGTCTTGGTTTCACTAGTGAGAAAATCAGATACAGTGGTAAGTGACTTAGAATCAATCATGGAAATTCTAGGTCTGCTGGACATGTATGAGAAGGTACCCTATAACACAGGAGTTTTAATCTTAGGCCTGAATAATCCAACGGTTGCTGGAGCACATTTAGATGCAGTGCCAAAGAACTGAGGTTTAGCAAGGGAAGGAGTGTTTGGGAAATCAGAAAGGACAACAGAGTCCCTGACAAGGGGATTCCAGCTCTCTGAGTGACCGAGAACTTCAGCGAAATACCTGGAGTGGGAATTCTGTGAACAGGCTTAGGGAAAAAAAAGGTTCCTGAATACTTTTAACTGGAACCAGTATTTTAACAGAACATTCAGGGATCGCGGCAGCGGAAACTTTAGCTTAACCAGGGGGATTATAACAATGAATATCCAAGGACTCCGCAACCTTAGGGGATTCATTCAGTGCAATCTCTGCTGTTAGAAAGGACACATTAGCCTGGGAGCAGCAAGAATTTACATGGGTTAACGCAGATGGTACATGAGAGTCAAAAAGAGGGAGATTTGCCTCTGAAATAGGGGACACAAGGAGTTCCTCCTCTGGAGCCAAGGACATGACCTTGGCTAGCGAACAGGGAATTACCAAAGGAGACTCATAGAGCTGTCCCGCAGGGGTTAATACAGGAAAAACCTTGGGAACAGAGCTTAAGGATTCTAACTTAGAAAGTGGAAGCAGAAGGGGTTCCTTCTCTGGCGTGGGGAGCACGCAGAGCTGCCTTGCAGGGGTTAAAACCGGAAAAACCTCAAGGGCAGGAGTCAGGGATTCTGAGTTAGAAAGTGATGGTAGAAGGGGTTCATTCTAAGACACTAGGGCCATTGCTTTGGCTTGGGAAATACAAGTATACTCCACGGGAACCTCACAAGCATGACTGGCAGGGGTTAACGCAGACATATCCTTGGGGTCTAAGCAATAGTAGGTGAAATTAGGGCTAGAAATCGTGGCAGCTTCTACCTTAGAGGGCAGTGATAGTGGGGTGGCTTGGCCATTTTTAGGAGAGGGAGGAACCCCCACAGGTTTAGCAACAGGACTAACAAAAAAGGGTTTGTGAATCGTCCGTGCGTAGGCGGCGAGGAGATGTTCACGCTCACTTATGTTCCTGTCAAATTCTAGGAATAATTTAAGGGTGTTGTCTATGGCCTGAGCCAGTACCCCAAAATATGCAGTTTCCAGACCCGTAGTGGACATAAGAAGGATCAGTTGGGAGTACTGGGCTTGTAACATCTTCTTTACCTCTCTGCATTCCTGAGATTTGGTAAGGATTTCTTTACGTGTCTTTCTGCAGGGGTTAAACCTTCATACATACAAGCAAGATTAGGCGGAGGCAGTCTTTCAAACAGATACTGTTCTTCAAACAGGGACCGTTCCGCAGACTGGGACATAGGTTCAGTTAAACATTTACAAACCCCCGCCATGGCGCAGTCTGGTTTTGTGGGGCTTAGCATACTGTTACGGTTGTGCTCGCCACAAACTGGGGCCGGACCGCATGGCTGGGTTATGAAATCACCGACCTTAGGCTACGCAGACTGGTCTGGAGTGCGAAGTTCATAGTCAAACAGGCCGGGTTCAGGATTGGAGAGAACAGCGTAATCATTGGACGAGCCAGAGTCGGGATAGGAGATATCTGGGTTGTCGTAGTCAAAGCAGGGAGTCAGCAACAGGAAATCAAGCAGGTCCTCCTGATTCAGCGTAATCGCTGCAGGTCGGGAACAGGGATTGCACGTGTGGTGTCCACGTCCCATGGCGCCGGTCTAGGAGAGGGAAGGCTGACCGGAGTGGGGAAACCACCAGGCAGCACTGGTAAACCAGTGCTTCAGCGCAAAGTTCAAGCAGGCATCTGCGAAGGGAGAGAGCAGCAGGCCACGGCATCCAAACAATACCTCTGCTGTGGGTGAATGCAGCAGGTAGTAGAATCCTGGCAGGCAGAACACAGGCTTCTGAAGAAAGAAACAGCAGGCCTCCAGGAACCAGGAACTCAGGCCTCAGCGTAGCAGCAGCAGGCTTGGAGGAAACTAGAACGAGTACAAGGAACTAGAACAATAACAACAGAGATAAGTAATGAGAGATAACAAGCAAGGAGGCTTGTGGAAACACAGGTAATATCCAAGAAGGATTATGCTCAGCAGAGAAGCATTGTGGGGAATGCAGTATTTAAAGGTCAGCGAACCAATAGCAGAAGGTGCGTGTGACAGCATTGCTCTAATGACTGAGCCCAGGCTGGGGCTACAGTCATAGCTTGCACAGCTGCTGTAGATACCAGGGGGAGTGTTCCAGGACTGCACAGGTCTGCAAGGCAAGGTAGTCAGTAAACTGAGGTGTGGATTTCTTACAAAGATCACCTCTTAGAGTATGTGGCCAATACAACTGATAGTGAAACATAACAACTCAGGGGTTATTATCAGAATAGATACTTGTAGCAAAACTATACGATACTATACTATATAAGATACTGTACATCTGCTACACAGAGATTTCTGGCAAGCCGCCATATTTCAGATCAATGTTCAAAGGAGAGAACGGTCACTATTTGATACTAACTAGAATATTTGCTACCAAACTACGTTATATCATGAGAGATTCTCAGTAGTCTCAATAAACAAACCGTAGCATCCTCAACCATCACTGAGCAAGGTGTAGAGATCTTCATAAATGAATGAAACCTGAGGCATTGTATGCCATCATACTTCCCCTGTATATATTATCAACACTGTTTGGTTGTTTTTTTCTGTTATATATTCACCTTTGTTTTAAAACCATGTCTATTAAAGTTTGAAGTTTGAATTAAATCATTTCTACAAGGTGTAGTGCACCACTAAGAGATTTCTCTTTTCTACAAGTGCACCAGCGTACTTCTCCTTTAAAGTTAATAGGTTCCAAGAAAGAGTTGTCCAAATTCACATAAGGATTTCAATATGGTTTCCTAATCCATTGTTTTGCAATCTCTTCATGCACATCAAACTATTATTTATAGTATGTCTACAGTATATTGATTTTTTGAGAATTTGTAATTAGGGGCAGACCCCTGCACCCTATTCTATGTTGCAAAATAAAGTGATACGTTGAGATGGGCAAATTTGTTTGGCGAATTTGGATCCACAGCATATCGGCCGGTTCCTGTGGTCCACAGATTTCAGCAGATCAATCTAAAAAAGGGCGATTCGCGTTTTTGTGGATTTATTATTATGATTACTAATACACCCTGTGGATTACACAATCCAGCCATCAGGTATATGAAGGACTAACCATAGATTTCAGGGTAATGAATTGCTAATATTTTTCAGTAACTAAATTAGTAAACATATTGAAAGTACAGTAATTGTAAGGGTAAGTATTACACACCAGCAGGGTTGAGGATCTCCCCTTCGGAGCATGGTATACAATCAAAACAGCAGATCTTTTGCCCTTGGCGTGTGGCTCTTCGTTGGCCTTTTGGGCATGGGGCACTGCAGACTGATAAAGGAGCCTGAAAGAAAGTGAGCTGAGAAGAATTATGTTATGTCCATTTTACAATACAATTGCGTGCGTCTATTGAGTCTATATATCAAGATCAATAGCATCAACACAAGCACAAGGTCTGTTCTCTATTGCCATGATATAAGCATGGAAATATAAGTGGTTGCAGTGAATCAGTTAGGAAGTGTTGGGTTGGTGGTATTATAGTTCAGAGTACATAGCCATTATGGTATAGTGCATGATGTATATTCTAGTTCCAAAATCTTATCCCTGCTGCCGCTTTTATTTACCCAGATATAAAAAAGACCACTAAACTTCCATCTCAAACGTTTTACTCAATTTTTGGGGTTACCTGTGCAAACTGGAATTTCTATAGCCCTAATATCGCATTACCAATGGGGTTGACCGGTTGAGTTATATTAGCAGATAAAACCATGTGCACAATTCATGTGCTTTTATCTTTGGGGGGAGGGTGGAGATTTGCATAGCTATTTAATCCTAAAACTATACATGATTAGTGAATGTTCCAGTCTTGGATCTCAGACTGATCTCATGCACAGTCTCTGATTATATATCCTTATATATAAAGGATGGCTAAAGTTGGAAATCACTGAGCTCCGATAAGGGAGCTCCATCCCACATCAACTGCATTGACTTTAACGAAGGATCTAGCTTGGATACTCCTTACCAGAGCTTAGCGAATCTTGCCTTATATGTTTTTCGTTTGACTTTTATAGAATACTACATATTGAAATTCTTTTAAGTAGAAATCTTTAAAGTAGTGTGGAAGTTTAAAAAAGGAAGCTCAAAAAGAAGTGGGAAAAGTGGACACCATCCTCTGCTTCTGATTCCTGCATTTGAACTACTGCACCGACACACTTTATTAGAGCAAATACCCGGTATGTACCTGGCAGATACCTGGAATGCGCCGCTCCTCACCTCTGACAAGCCCCGTTGCATTTGCCTTCCCAGCCTGGGTTCATGCCTGGCTGATGGGCGGCTGATCTGTTAAATGATAATGATTAGGATTTAATAGGCTGCAATGCTTCGCGTGTCTGCCAGATGGCATAAATTCATGAATTGTAATGCAGTATATATATATATACTGTGCAGTATTGCAGCCAGCGGGAATAAAATGCTTCAATCCCTGCCTGGAAAATAACTCAATGCACTCGGGCAGAAAACAGTCACAAACCTCAATACACCCGGGTATACCCGAATTCGTGGGACTAGCCAAGCTCGAATAAAGTGTGTCGCCAGTGTACGCTGGAAAGGAGTATATCATCCCAGACTGCACATCTCAACACATTACTATTGCTGTGATTCCGCCTTTACTTTTTATATTTGCTGTAACCTCACTTATTTTCAAATTATGCACTTCCTTCCACCAGCCTCATCATGTCTCTAACTCTATTCATATTTCGCCATCTCTCCTTACTTCACCACTTCTCAGTTCACATGAACTCCTCTCTTACCTGTGCCCTCTGTCACCATACAGCTATACATCCTGCACTAAAACACACCCCTACAAATCATCCTCACACATTCTCTTTCTGTCCATGCTTCTCCTCCTCGCTTCTGGGGATATCTCTCCCAATCCTGGTCCCTGCCTTATTTCTACATGCTCTCGTCCTCGCCTTCCACATGCAACTTCTACTCCTTCTGGTGTAAACCCCTCCAACCTCATACCCATCCCCTGCCACCCTCCCTCCTGTCTCCATTTCTCCTGTGCCCTTTGGAATGCTCGCTCCCTCTCTAACAAGTTCCTCTCTGTGCATGACTTCTTTCTCTCTCACTCTCTGCTCCTATTTGCCATAACAGAGACCTGGCTCACTCAGTCTGACTCTGCTCTGGAAGCTGCCCTCTCTTATGGTGGCCTTTCCTTCTCCCACATTCCGCGCCCTGATGGCAAGGGTGGAGGCGTGGGGCTCCTGCTCTCCTCTCTCTGCTGCTACCGAACCGTTCCTATTCCTCCCTCTTGCTTTTCCCTCCTTTGAGGTTCACACAGTCCAGATCTTCTCTCCTCTCCCGGTCCATGTGGTGGTCATCTATCGCCCACCTTCCTCTACTCATCCCCCTTCTGCCTTTCTCTCTCACTTTGAATCCTGGCTCTCTTTCTTTCTCTCCTCAGACTCCCCTGTTCTTCTCCTTGGGGACTTCAATTGCCACATTGATGACCCCTCTCTCCCTTGGGCTTCCCGCTTTCTTTCTCTAACCTCTTCTTTTGGCCTTCAACAGTGAACTGAAGCCAACACCCACAAGGATGGACACTACCTAGACCTGGTTTTCACTAAAAACTTCTCTCTCTCCGATTTCTCCATTTCCCCTTTTCCTCTCTCTGACCATCACCTCATCTCATTTTCGCTCTCTCGCTTCTCTCCATCTCCATCTCCACCTCACCCTCAATTTTGCAGAAACCTGCGCTCTATTAACCTACCAGCTCTTGATTCCACTTTACGCTCCTCCCTCTCCTCTCTCAGTTCTGCTTCAGACCCTGACAACCTGGTCAGGAACTACAACTCTGCCTTATCTTCCTCTCTTGATCTTCATGCCCCACTTTCTCTCTGCCGTCCTCGCCCTTCTAACCCCAGACCCTGGCTAAACTCCCACACACGCATGCTGCGTTCCTCCACTCGTTCCTCTGAACGTCTCTGGAGGAAATCTCATACGCTCGCAGACTTCCTACACTACAAATTTATGCTATCCTGTTTCAACTCTGCCCTCTCTCAGGCTAAACAAACCTACTTTTCATCACTAATCAACACACACAATTCTAACCCACGCCATCTCTTTTATGTCTTTGACTCTCTACTCAGACCACCCTCAGCTGCCTCCTCTTCTTCCTCCATCTCACCTCAGGACTTTGCACACTTTTTTAAGGAAAAGGTGGAATCCATATGGCAGAACATCCCATCTGTTGCCTCCTTCCATCCCACAATGCTTCCCAACTCTCCTCCTGCCTTTCTTGACTCTTTTTCCGCTATCTCGGAGGGGGATGTGTCACTGCTGATCTCCTCTTATCCCTCTACCTCTTTCCCTCTTGATCCCATTCCCTCCCATCTAATAAAACCTCTTGCTCCTTCTATAATCCCTATGCTCACACAGATCTTTAACTCTTCCCTCTACTCTGGTACCTTTCCATCCTCCTTCAAGCATGCAACCGTTATACCATTACTCAAAAACAGCAAGCTTGACCCTACCTGTCCTTCTAACTATCGACCTGTCTCCCTCCTGCCTTTTGTCTCCAAACTCCTTGAACGTTTTGTATTCTCTCGATTGCAACACTTTCTCAACACCTATTCTCTTCTAGACCCTCTACAATCTGGCTTCCGCACTGCTCACTCTACTGAAACAGCCCTCACTAAAATAACTGACGACCTCCATGCTGCCAAAGACAGAGGTCATTACACTCTGCTCATATTACTCGACCTCTCCGCAGCATTCGACACCGTGGATCACCCTCTTCTCCTTCACATTCTCCATACTCTTGGTATTCGGAATAAAGCTTTATCCTGGATCTCCTCTTACCTCTCCCATCGTACTTTCAGTGTCTCTTTTGCCAGCACCTCCTCCACCACTATTGATCTCTCTGTGGGAGTACCCCATTGCTCTGTCCTGGGACCCCTTCTTTTTTCTCTTTACACACTCTCTCTAGGTGACCTAATCACATCTTTTGGGTTTAAATATCACCTCTATGCTGACGACACACAAATTTACCTTTCAACCCCTGACTTTACACCTGCTATACAGAACAAAGTTTCTGAATGCCTCTCTGGAATATCATCCTGGATGGCCATCCGCCGACTGAAACTTAACATGGCAAAAACAGAGCTCCTTATACTTCCTCCCAAACCTGGCCCTACTACCTCCTTCCATATTGCTATTGGAAATACGATCATTCACCCAGTAGCCCAAGCACGCTGCCTAGGGGTTACACTTGATTCCTCTCTCTCATTCTCCTTTCATATTCAAAACGTTTCTAAAACTTGTCGCTTTTTCCTCCGCAATATCACAAAGATACGCCCTTTCCTCTGTTAGTCAACTGCTAAAACTCTGACTCAGGCCCTCATTCTCTCACGTCTCGATTACTGCAAACTCCTGCTGTCCGGCCTTCCTGTCCCTCACCTGTCTCCCCTACAATCTATCCTAAACGCTGCTGCCAGAATCACTCTACTCTTTCCTAAATCTGTCTCCTCATCTCCCCTCCTGAAATCCCTCTCCTGGCTTCCGATTAAATCCCGTATCTCACACTCAATTCTCCTGCTCACTTTTAAAGCTTTACATTCTTCTGCCCCTCCTTACATCTCAGCCCTAATTTCTCGCTATGCCCCATCCCGACTCTTGCGTTCTTCTCAAGGATGTCTTCTTTCTACCCCTTTGTATCTAAATCTCTCTCCCGCCTTAATACTTTCTCACTTTCTGCCCCACACCTCTGGAATGCCCTTCCCCTCAAAACCCGACTAGCGCCCTCGCTATCCACCTTTAAGACTCACCTTAAGACACATAAAGCTTAAAGAAGCATATGAATAGCACTGGATAATCATGGACACATGATACATAAAGCTTGGTCCCCTGCAGACGCACTTACTAGAATTCCCTCCTACTGTCTCTGTACGTTCTCCCTACCTACCAATTAGATTGTAAGCTCCTCGGAGCAGGGACTCCTTCCTTAATGTTACTTTTACAGTATGTCTGAAGCACTTATTCCCATGATCTGTTATTTATATTATTTGTTATTTATATGATATGTATTACTACTGTGAAGCGCTATGTACATTTATGGCGCTATATAAATAAAGACATACAATACAATACAATACTTCGTTAAATTGTATCAGAAACAGGTTTCTCTGCTTTTCAATACTATTTTGGACATACTAAGTGGGTGAAGAAGGGACAAAGATAGCAGTAGGTTTTCTGCAGGTAATTTTTTTTAGGCTTGTGTACAATACATGCAATTACTGTATTTACAGTAGTACAACTTATCTATACTATAATTCTAAGTTTTCCATTTGTTAGTATGTCAGAAGCATCAATATCTCACAAACGGCACTACGTAGCACCACAAAACTTTCACTGGACATTCTGCTGCAGATTTGTAGGTCAATGCAACTATTTGAGCTTCCTATTGTATGTGACTCACCTCCCAAGTTATGGACATTCTAAGTTTCCCTGGCTTTCCAGCAATGTTAGAGGAGGGGCGGGGGCATGGCTACTAAGGGAGGGGGCGTGTCCTTGCATGCTTCGGTGCTGTATGTCTGATGTGAGATGTGCAGGGGAGATGTGGCAGGGGAGATGTGCTGGGAAAGGGGGGGGAGAAAACAGAGTGAGTGTGGGGGGGGAAATGGAGTGAGTGGGGGGGGGGAGAAAACAGAGTAAGTGAGGGGGAGAAAAAAGAGCGAGGGAGGGAGGAGAGTAAATGGAGTGAGTGGGGGGGGAAGAAAATGGAGTGAGTGAAGGAGGAGAAAACAGAGTAAGTAATGGGGGAACGGAGTGATTGAGGTGGGGAGAAAAAGGAGTGAGTGAGGGGGGAGAAAACAGAGTGAGTGAGGGGGGTAAAAAACAGAGGGAGGGGGGAGGGGGAAGAAAACAGATGGAGGGAGGGTGGGGGGAAGAAAATGGAGGGAGGGAGGGTGGGGGGAAGAAAACGGAGGGAGGGAGGGAGGGGGAGAAAAAACGGAGTGAGTGAGGGAGGGGGGAAGAAAATAGAATGTGAGGGGGGGAAAACAGAGTGATTGAGGGGGGGAGAAAATGGAGTGAGTGGGGGGAGAAAACAGAGTGAGTGAGGGTGGAAGAAAACGGAGGGGGGAGAAAATAGAGTGTGAGGGGGGGAGAAAACAGAGTGATTGAGGGGGGGAGAAAATGGAGTGAGTGGGGGGAGAAAACAGAGTGAGTGAGGGTGGAAGAAAACAGAGGGAGGGAGGGAGGGGGAGAGAAAACAGAGTGAGTAAGGGGGAGAAAATGGAGTGAGTGAGGGGGAGAAAACAGAGTGCGTGAGGGGGGAGGAAACAGAGTGTGCGAGGGGAGAACATGTTGTGAGTGAGGGAGGGGGAGAAAACGGAGTGAGTGAGGGAAGGGGAGAAAACAGAGTGCATGAGGGGGGAGGAAACAGAGTGTGCGAGGGGAGAACATGTTGTGAGTGAGGGAGGGGGAGAAAACGGAGTGAGTGAGGGAAGGGGAGAAAACAGAGTGAGTGAAGGGGAGAACACGGAGTGAGGGGGAAAAGAAAATGGAGAGAGTGAGGGGGAGAGAAATGGAGTGAGTAAAGGGGGGTAGAAAATTGAGTGAGTGAGGTGGAGAAAACTCTGAGTGAGGGAGTGGGTAGAAAACAGTGTAAGTGAGGAAGGGAGAAAACGGAGTGAGTGGGGGGGAGAACATGGAGTGAGTGGGGGGGGGGAACGGAGAGAGTGAGGGGCAGAGAAAATGGATTGAGTGAGGGAGGGGAGAAAATGGACTAAGTGAGGGAGGGGCAAGAAAACAGAGTGAGTGAGAAAACAGAGTGAGGGAGGGAGGGGGGGGAAAATGGAGTGAGGGGGGGGAACAGAGTGGGTGGGGGAACACAGAGTGGGAGGGGGGAGAAAGGAGAGAAGGGGGATAGAGAGAGAGGATAAGGGAGAGAAAGGAGAGAGCGGAACGGGGAGAGAGAGGGGGCCAGGAGAGAGGGGGGGCAGGAGAGAGCAATGTGGGGGAGAGAGAGAGCAATGGGGGGAGAGAGGGGATGGAAGGTTGTAGAGGGGAAATGGAGACAGAGAGACACACACACACACATACACACACAGACACACACAGAGACAGACAGACACAGACAGACACAGAGAAAGCTCCCATCCCTAATAGCCACACCCCCGCTCCTGCTCTAAAAAAAATTGCAGGACACCGATCGCTCATGCTTGAAGAGCTGGTGATGTCACCGCTCTCAAGCATGAGTGAGCTCAGCAGCAGCGAGGCCAGAGCCTAAAGCAGCGTGGAGAGATGTGCCGGCAGCGGGGGGGGGGGGGGGGTAGAGGGGGAGGGGAGATGTGCCGGCAGCAGGGGGGAGGTGGGGCGGGAAGATGAGCCGGGAGTGGGGGGGGAGAGGGGGCGGGGAGATGTGCCAGCAGCAAGGGGAGATGCGGTAGAAGCGCGGGGTGATGTGCTGGCAGCAGCTAGGGGCGGGGAGATGTTCCAGCAGCAGGGAGGAGGGGGGTGTAGATGTGCCAGCAGCGGGGGGAGATGTACCAATGGGGGGGGGAGATACATTCCCCGGGCGAAGCCGGGTACAAAAACTAACAATGAGTTTATTTGTGAATTTATAGTATAAATAGAGCCCTGTACCAATGGGGGGGGGGGAGATACATTCCCCGGGCAAAGCCGGGTACAAAAACTAACAATGAGTTTATTTGTGAATTTACAGTATAAATAGAGCCCTGTACTTGCATCAGGAAGCAGCTAAAAGTTCCTTAAAACACAGTTAACACCTTATAATGAGAGCTGTATAATAATAATTACATGACTCCGTCCTCCATTCCATAAGATTCTGCTTTGGTCAATCTGCAGTTCGTGGCCTTTCGGAGCGCGGGCATCATAGCTGCCAATGTGGACGTACTGAGTGCTCAAGTTAGGGAAGAGCTGCCAGTTCAAGATATCTATATACATGGGAACATCACCATTCTCATCAAAAAATATCGCCTCCCCAGCAGTGTTGTTGAACTTTACTTTTTTGACGTAATGAAGCAGCTGAAAGGCAAAACATCATTAAAGCAGGAATTTTTTTCTGAGAGATTGTACTTCTATTTTTAAACTGAACTAGTTCTGTGTTTTGCAAATGATTGTCATGTTAAATAACTTGTACTATACACAGAGAAAAATAAATGTATACCAAGTTTTGATCCCTGTAACTGGTTTATTAAAAGCCTTTTTATAAATCATGTTGTACAGGGAGAGAAGGAGATGATCCATTGTGCTATGTTGATGCAATAAGGCATCACAATTAACAAATAAATGCTTTTTTTCAACATCAGTTTTCCATCAGCTAAACCTAAATGACTGCTTGAAAGTTCTGAAGACAAAGCAGTTTTTTTTTTTTTCAACTTTGTTTTTATTAGTTTTTTGTGCATACACATCATAGAGTACAGAATATTGTCAAGTGTTTCAGGTATACGCCAAACTTACAGAAACAATTTACGAGGAACGGACGAACATTGGGGGGACCACAGGACAGGACAAAGACAGACCGACAACATATAGGGACAGGGCAAAAAGGGGGAGGATGGCGGGGAGGGGGGGGTAGGGATGGGGGAGCGGCTTGGGAGAATCGCTGTTCAGTCGTTTCTCAGGAGTCCTGCACCACCACTGCCGTTGCTCTGCTCCAGTCCACCTCTCAGGGGCGCCTATTCCCGGTTCACCTCCGATTTTCGCTGATCATTGACTCAGACCACTGCTATACCTCAGGGGGAGCCCTACTGTCAGATCGTCCAGTCCAGCTCCCAGCCCAACATCCAAGGAGAACTCACCTAACTCTATCAAAGCCATATTGTGGCCTCATTCATCCCCTGAATATCAGTCTGAGCAAGCCATAATGACCATACTTTTTCGAATTTATCGGCTGAGTCGTTAACTAAACTCGTTAACTTCTCCATTCTGCAAATGAACCAAATTCTGTTTCTGATTTTATCAATAGAAGGAATCGCATTCTGATTCCACAGTGCTGCGGTCTCACACCTCATAGCGGTAGCAAAATGTGCTATCAGCTTGTTACCCGATCTAGATACCTCGTTTGTAGGTTTACCTGATAAAAATAGCCACGGGTCCAGCTGTATTTTGAGCCCTAAAAAGATCCTCTGCAGCCAATCCCGGATCTGGGTCCAGACCGGCACTATTTTCGGGCAAGACCACAGCATGTGCACCAGATCCCCTTGTTCCCCGCACTGCCTGGGGCAGAGCGGGGAAGCGCCCCGGACGAATTTAGCTAATCTGATTGGGGTGAGATACCACCGTAGTAATACCTTATATGAGTTCTCCTTCAATGTCGTGCATATGGAGCTCGAGGCCGCAGCTTTGAACACCGCGGCCCAGTCCTCGTCCTCTAGTTGAGCCTGGAGATCCTCTTCCCATTGTGCCACGAAACGGGGTTTGACTGTCTTGTCTGAGTCAGTATTCACCACTTCTCTGTATAAGGCAGAGATCAGTCCCCGCGTGTCTGCTCCGCGCACGCAGAGCTGTTCGAATTTAGTCAACGGTGGTCTCACCGGGTGTGCGTTATAGAATGCCCGGACCTGGAGGTACCTCATAAAATCAGTGTTAGGTAAGTCCGTTTCCGACTGTAATAGTTCAAAGGATTTGATCTTGCCTTTATCCTCCATGTCCTTCAGTCGACTAATCCCCAATTGCCGCCAGCGCGGGAAACATTTTTCTGCCAGCCCAGGAGCAAAGTCCGGGTTGCCATATAAAGGAGCCATCAGTGTGTGTTTGGAGGTAAACGAGCAGCTACCTTTAGAAGCCTCCCAGACCGAGAGTGAGTTGAGCACAGAGGTCAGAGGAATGAGTACATCCTTCACCCGTGTCCTCGGGTACCAGATCAGGTCCATGAGCTCAAGCGGGGCGAACACCGCCTTCTCTAATGCCACCCACCTCCTGAGCCCCGGATCACTATGCCACTGCGTGATTTGGCACAATTGTGCCGCTTTGTAGTAGGATATAACGCTCGGAACTGCCAGGCCACCAGCTTCCTTAGCTTTCTGCATAATTTTTACTTTAATCCGTGGTTTTTTACCATTCCAAATAAATTGAGAAATAGCTTTTTGGAGCCCTGCAATTTCTACTCTATCCATGGCAATCGGGAGAGTTTAGAACAGATATAGAATTCGGGGAAGGATGTTCATCTTGACGCTATAGATCCTCCCCAACCAAGAAATGCCATATGCCTTCCAATCCTGTAGCTCCTTTTTGAGAGTCCTCAACAGTTTGGGATAGTTTGCCGAATATAAGGAGCTTGTCTTTTTTGTGATCTGCACTCCTAGGTATTTCATGGAGGAGGGGCGCCATCGAAACTCAAAGTTGAGTTCTATCAACTTCTCCATTTCTCTTGGCATGTATAAGCTTAGAGCCTCTGATTTAGATTGATTTATTTTGAAGCCAGAGATCTGGGCAAAACGCTCTAGAAGTTCGAACAGATTGGGCAACGAGATGAGCGGCTTGGTAAGGGTTAGAATAATATCGTCCACGTACAGAGCCACTTTGTGCTCCTGCGAATGGATCTGTACTCCAGAGATATTAGCGTTACTCCGAATTTGTGCTGCGAGTGGTTCGATGCATAAGGCGAATAGCAGGGGCGAAAGTGGACATCCCTGTCTCGTACCACTTTTAATTGGGAATAGTTCCAAAGGGAATCCCTGGTGAACCACCTTGGCTGATGGTGCCGTGTATAATGCCTTGACAGCCTGTTGGAATATGCCTCCAAACCCAAATGCGCCAAGCGTGGACTCCAAGTATGGCCAATCAATCCTGTCAAAGGCCTTTTCCGCATCTAAGCTTAGGGCTATACTCCGAGTCTCGTTGGCTCCTATAAAGTCTATTATATCCACAATTCTCCTAGTGTTGTCGGCCGCTTGTCTACCTCTAATGAAGCCAACTTGATCCGGGTGGATGAGCCTCGGCAGGATTACATTTAATCTATTGGCCAGTAATTTAGAGTAGATTTTTACATCTGTGTTAATTAATGATATTGGCCGGTAACTTTGGCAGCTAGTGGGATCTTTGTCCACTTTATGGATTACTGAAATCGACGCCTGGAGCATCTGTCCCGGGAAGGGCTCCCCCGCTAGTACTCCATTAAACAGCTGGAGCATGTGCGGAGCTAAAACTCCGATAATTTTTTTATAGTACAGATTGGAGAACCCATCCGGGCCTGGGGCTTTTGATGCTTTTAAGTTTTTTACTACCGCCTCTAATTCTTGCCTTGTGAAGTCTCGTTGAAGAGCCTCTCGCTCCCTTCTGTTCACTTGTGGCAAGGCTGCGTCCGCTAGGAATTTCTGTAGATTACTACTTGTCCTAGCATTGTGAACTACCTTCTCTCCATTATATAGCTGTGCGTAGAATTTCGCGAACTCCCCTACTATGACTTTAGGGTTTGAGGAACTCTGGCCTCCTACTGTCTTAATAGATTGAATGTTAAAATTTGGTTTCCGATTACGGAGTCTGGTGGCTAGCATAGTGTCCGGTTTATTAGCTTTCTCATAGAACTTCCTCTGTGTCCAACTCATGTCTTTCTCCGCCCGGGAGGTAAGGAGGAGGTTTAGCTCAATCCTAACATCCTTCAACTCCTTCAGAGTATCATCTCTACCTGTCCGGCTATGTAGAATAGAGAGCTCATGTAACCTGTGATAAAGCTGGGATAATTTGGCTTCCTTTTTGTTTTTCCTATATGCAGCTATACCGTTTAGTACCCCCCGAATCGTGGCTTTATGAGCCTCCCATAACAGTGATTGGGACTCCACACTGCCACTATTTATCCTGAAATACTCTGATATTTCAGACTGCACCTTTTTCTGTATATCCGGGATTTTAATTATTGATTCATTTAGCTTCCAGTTTGCTCCTGGGCTGGCACTACCAAATTGGTTGCATCTCAGCTCTACCGATGCATGGTCCGACCAAGTAATATCATGTATGCTTGTATCGGAAATTTGTGGGACCATTCTGCTCGACACAAAGAAGTGGTCAATCCTACTGTAGCTGTCATGTGGGTGGGAGTAAAAAGAATAACTGCGGTCCCCCTGGTGCTGCTCTCTCCAGATATCCACCAGGCTAATCTGTTTGAGTCCTTTCAGTAGTGGGATATTCCCCTCTCTCTTAGTGGTTTTCTGGGACGTGGATCTATCTACACTTGCGTTCATGACTGTGTTAAAGTCGCCCCCCAGAACTATTTGTCCCTCGGCCCATACCTGAAGCTTCTGAAAAAATGCGTTATAGAAGTCTGGTTGACCTTCATTAGGCGCATAGATACACGCTAATGTCATTCTGACCTGCTTAAGGAGCCCGATCAGTACTAGATACCTCCCCTTAGGGTCCCTTTTAACCTTTTCAACCTGGAAGGGGGTGTTATTCTGAAACAAAATAGCTACACCTTTCTTTTTCTCCTCCCCTGATGCTAGGAAAAACTTTCGGAAGTTAGAATCGAGGAATTTCGGGTTATTGCGCGAGCTAAAGTGAGTCTCCTGGAGTGATGAAAAGTTCAGTCCGCGCTCTGGCTCTTTAAACTTGGAGTGTTGGTCCCTCTCAGTTCTCTTGCTGCTTCTGTGTTTATGAGGTGTCTCCCCCACCTCCAAATGTGGTCTCCACCGGAACCCCGATGGTGATACCAATAACAGCAAAACAAGAAAAAACACAAAAGCGCACCAAGATGAGAGATAGATATTGTATTAGCAACAAATAATAAAATTAGTAACTTACATATAAAATTTCTTTAAAAATCCCCGATTCTGGTGTCTATCA
This sequence comes from Ascaphus truei, assembly GCF_040206685.1. NCBI lineage: Eukaryota > Metazoa > Chordata > Amphibia > Anura > Ascaphidae > Ascaphus > Ascaphus truei. Next base: position 31,009,165 of record NC_134489.1, read on the forward strand.
CAGGAGTAGGGCATCACATAGGAAGTATGAAGGGTAATCTCAGTTCTGAGAGATCAGACCCGCGCGCTGGGGCTGTCTCTGTTCACTCTCCTGTCCTCCACGTGTGGTAGCGTGGTGCGGAGTGTAGCGTGCATGTGCAGGAACCGGGGCCTTCAATAGGTGTCCTTAGGATGCCTGTCCGTTTTTGATAGCATAGAAACGATCGGAAATAAGCAGGAACGGTACACTTGAGTGTGTACTGGTGGTGAGTAGTAAAACCGCCAGCCACAACAGTCGCGACTACATCTGATTAACTAACAAATATACCTGCATTCTATACATTGCAAGACTCACCCTTGTACTGTTATTAAAACAGATTAACTGCTCTTTAATTTGATGATGTGTTTATATGGTCTAAATATGCCTGCGTGCTGGACAATTAAATAATTATGTACCAGCCATTCATATACTAGCCAATCAGTCAATGCAGGTACGTTTAAATACCCAGGGAGGGATAAGGTAACCATAGCAGCCCCTGACGAAGCCCGAGTGGAGAAACGCGTAGGGCCAGCGTTATTGGAGCAGAGAGAGTCACGCTGAGAGACTGTTCTGAGAAAGAGCTGAACGGAGCATCGGCAGTGCATTCCTGAAAACTACAGAGGCAAAATTTCGCGAGAGCCGTGCTGGGCCAGACCACCTGATGCGGAAGCACCCGCCGGTGTGAGGAGGACTGGAAATCGGCGTTTTCTACCACGAGTGTGAGAGACTCGCAAAACACTCTCTACTGCCCATTTTTAACTCACAGAATTCGGTTCATAAAATGGTTTGGACAAATGAGAACACCGCTGGTCATCCAGATGTGAAAAATCAGAGCCCTACTTACAAGCAGCAAGGCAAATACAGGTAATGCAACAAAGAGTCTTCCGGCTGCTGCTGATGTCTTTGCAGAGATGTGATTCCTGCTGCACCGTGACTCTCGTGCTGACTCTCCCACCAGGGGTTAACAGGAACAGTGGCAGTGTTGGAGGCCTGCTTGTGGGGCTCACAGCTCTCCTCCACGTGAGGCTGCTCTCCTCACTTCCTCCTCCGGTTACACAGGCTGTCTCGGCTGTTCTCATTTGTCCAAACCATTTTATGGCATAGTTCTTTTTATTTAATAAATAGTTTTTATAGTCACTAGGAGTCTCTATGTTATATGTGCAGTGTGTGTATTAGTGTAGACCTGTTTTAACCCTACAGTGTTGCACTATGATCTGTGTCTGTTTGTGTTTTTTCCCCTATATGGCCTGTCAAGCAAGTGTGCTGATCCCCTGAGGAGTACAGGATTATCCAATGAACTTTTGGTGCCAGGTTTTTCTTTGTTTTCACTTCCCCAATAAACATTGCAATATAAAACACACATCCCCCCCCCCCCCCCTGTCCCTTAACACACACAATACAGTAATGGGCAAACTTACTATTATCCACATATGGATAATAATGCATTTGCTCATTTAAAATACATGAATCACAATAAATACAGTAAATACATATTGCACTTACCTTTTCCAGGCACCCACGATGAAGGCCGTCTTCATCCTCATCCTGCCCATGTCCCCCTCGGGTGCTACAAAACATACAAAAGAATAAAAAAAGCCTATGTAATTTCCCCTAACCCCTTAATCACCTTAGCGGTAATTAACCACTATAGTCATTAAGGGGATAACCCACCCTCACCCACTACTTGGGAGGCCTAAACATCCTCACCCACTACCCACCGGGAGGCCTACCCACCCTGGCTTGGGGACAACACCCCCTTCCCCCACCCCCGCTACCCACAATAAACATCACTATATTTAATAAACAATACATATCCCACCCCCTGTGCCCCCCGTTAAATACATGATTTATTCTTTACATACAGGGTTAATACCCCAGGCCCACGGGAGTCCCCGGTAGTCCTGGTGGGTATCCTAAGGCCCCACAGTGTACCAGTACTCCAGGGTCTGGAGGCCTACGGGTGGCAACCGCCAGGTGCCGTGGGCATCCAGGTAGTCCCCAAGGGTCACCGTGGGCCCCAAATGGGGTCTCAACGGGTGGGCCCGTTGGTGTCTGGGTGTCCCTGGGTCAGCCCCACAGGTGTCTGAGGGTCCTTGGGTGTTTCTAAGGGGATCTGGGGCCCTCGGGTGGTCCCTACAGGTCCGCAGGGCCCCCATAGCTGTGGGGGCCCCAGTTCTAACCCGCAGTTGTCCCCCGTGGGTCTGCAGCCTGGTACCCGTGGGCATCCGGGGAGTCCTCAGGTTGTCTCCAGAGGTCCCCGCAGAACTGAGGAACCAAATCAACCTTGTACTGTATGTAAAAAACATAAACCTGTCCTATACATTTAAATAAATAAATACCCCCCAGCACCAAACACACATACAGTACAGTAATGGGCAAAATAACTATTATCCAGATATGGATTATAGATTATTTGTCCATTATTAAACACATTAACTAGCATAATAAAATAAATAGAGTTCTACTTACCTCAGCAATATGAATCCCCATCCACCTGCAAGTTCCCTCTGTCCTCCGTTGCTAAAAAAATACAGTGCAAATACATTCTGGTGTCAATTACCGCAAAGGTAATTAAGAGGTTTAGGCACCATGCCCCGATACCCACCTTCTTTCACCCATTCATTTGTACAGTGGCTTCATCATGCAAATATATATATATATATATATATATATAGCAACTGTAAATATTACTGTATGTTCATTTGCATGTCTTAGACAGGTCTGCAACCCTGTATATATATGATTAACCAATATACAAATAAATGGTTATGGATATACATGCACCAATAAAGGTAATGAAGCTGCTTTAATGTATTTTATTAATAGTGTGCGGGAGCAGGGGGTCTCCTGAGCTGAACCGCATTGATTTCTGGCTCAGGGACCCCCTGCTTCCTGAGTTACTGGCCCTGGTATGGGGCATCGCTGCCAGTGTTGCTGCAATCTTTATAGCGTCCACGTCGCGTCATGGACGCTATAAAGATGGTGGCGACACTGGCATCCGATACCCCATACCGGGGCCTGTAACTCAGGAAGCAGGGGGTCTCCGAGCGAGAATTTAATGCGGTTTAGCTCAGAGGACCCCCTGCTCCCGCACACTATTATTAAAATGTACGTTAATGCAGCTTCAATACCATAGTGGCTATCAGCTACGGTAATGAATTATTGTTTATTGTTGTGTGTGTTTTGACAGTAGTGTACATGTGTAGGGGGCTCTCGGAGACCCCCTACTTCAGGAGATACAGGCCCCGTTATGGGTTGCCGGTAAACCCTGTAGAATTTAAATGTCCCGGTCACGTGACACGGAAGTTTTAAAAGTGCAGGGGATACCGGCACCGCATAACGGGGCCTGTATCTCATGAAGTAGGGGGTCCCCGGACTTGAAACCAACGCGGTTCAGCTCTGGAAACCCCCTGCTCATGTACACTATTATTAAAATGTATATTCTTAATGCAAGATCGCCTGTAACCGCCATGCATTGAGATGCAGAATCTCCATGCAAATGTTACAGGAGGCTTTTTTTTTTATCAGCTATCACACTTGAACTTTAAGCGTGATAGCAGAGGGGGAAAAAAAAGCATGCATGATCAGTCAGATTTGAGCACGGCCGATCCCAAATGCTCTGAACTCCTTAGTGAATTGAGTCTCTGGCTTCACTTTTCAGCGGACTTCCATCTCTAGGTTTAGGCTCTGAAGCTCCTTCTGAGAGACTTTGAGATCTATATTAAGATTGACAATAGTTTTTTTACAATTGTCCAGCTCCTCAGTGAGACTGTGAAGTTCCTTTTTGGAGATTTCCAGTTTTGTGCAGCAGCTGCCGATCTCGTGGTGTGAGGCATCCAGTGCTGTGCGGAGTGTATGAACCTCTTTCTGGGATATGTCCACCTCTGTCCGGACACTGTTGACCTCCTGGTGTGAGGCATTCAGTTCTATGCGAAGAGTGTGAACCTCATTCTGAGAGACTTCCACCTCTCTATGGCACTTGCGAACCTCTTGCTGAAAGACTGTAATCTCTTTTAATTAAGGCCTTATATTAAAAAAATAAATAAAATAAAAAAAAGTCAGTAAGAATAGCTGATTAGTATAACAGCAAAAAAAAAATGTAATCTGTGATTATATAAGGGAGAAGGAGTGGCTCATCGAGTAAAGACACTGCCTCCTCAAATTTCTGCTTCAGATTAGCAATCAGTCTATCAGATTTGCTCTGTTTTTCATCCATGGCGTAATAGTAGCGTTTGCTGTATCTAGATCTGCCCTTAGATCCTCCAAGTCGGTTCCGATTCAGAGTAAATTGCGAGAACATTCTTCTGTAGCTAAGCCTTATCTTCACTCTCCAGTTTCAATTGCTCCCTGAGCTGATCACAGTCACGCCTGGCAATTTTCAGGGCATCTTCAGGGCTGGTCAAGGGATCGTCACTCATTTGTTCCGGCTCCGCTTCCCCGTATGGTTGGTTGAGGGTTTCTCACTATTAGCACCGGAGAGACACTTCTTTGGGGTACACGACTTCTGCCTTGGGCCCTCTGGATATTCGGTCATCCGCGGGCTGAATTCTCCATTTTCTCTAGGCTGCAGGGCATCTCGGACCCTGTTTTCCTCCGCGGGATCTGCAGATGTGCCTGTTCCATCCACGGTAAGTGAAGACCCTTTTTTCTTTTTCTTTTTCCGCATTTTTGTTTTTGACGACTCAGTCCCATCAGGGATACTGGGGTCTCCATCTTTATTTGAAATTTCAGCAGCTTCACTGTATCCGCCATGTTTTCCTTGCAGTTGCGTTAGGTGGCATAAATACTCAGCGATCTGCTGTTCTCGCTCTTCTTCCTGCCGATCACATTCGTCATCATAGAGAGCGGTCTTTTCGGTTCGTACGGAGTTAAGGCACCCCCACCATTCTTGGGGTGTTCTGTGGGTGTGATTTGGTTCGGGTTCCCCGTAAGAGATGTCTTCCTCCCTATCGTACCGGAAGGGCCACTCTTCCATCGGGTAGGGTTCATTAAAGGAACGTCGCATCTTGTCCTCCATTTTGGGGCGACCAGGTTTATTTTTCTTCCAGACCTCAGGAGGCGCTATTGCAATTGTTATCACTGTATTTGCTAGAACCCCAAATTGTGGTAGTCCTACAGGTGGGCCTATTTTCCTCGCAGAGGTCGCAGCTCTCACAGGCATCTCTGTAGACTTTTTCTTCCCTTTGGGTAAGTTTTACAATATTAGCGGTACTGTGCATATATACACACTCATCGTATGAATAAGGCCTGAGGGACATTGCTCCATGTGGTGAGGTTCTTTACACCAGGAACACATTTTCTTCCTCATTTTTGCAGAGTCTGTATTTGACTTCAGCTGGGCGGCCATTTTAAATTCCCAGAATCAGTACCTTGCATCGGTCACTGTCTGTAAAAGTTTCCCTACTTCAGCACAGTCTTGCATCAATTTCCACACTTTTCTGCATATACTCCATTCACAGCTGATAGTCCTATGCGGTATGGCAGCCTTTACTTCCAGAATCAGTACCGCTCATGGGTCACTGTCTGTATTCACTGCTTCAGTGCAATTTAAAAAAAAAAGAAAACAGTAAACAAAGCCTAGCTCCTCTGGAGCGTTAATTCACTTCTTGAACCCTGACTATGGCTGGAAGGCAAAGCCCCTTTTTCAACAACCATATTACACATTATTGTGAAAGGCAAGTAAGGTTTACCTGCTTCAGCAGTCTCTCTCTCTCTCTTCTTGGGATTGAGGAAAATAGTCCATCTGTGGTATTTTGGCTTTCTTCAGTGCAGTGTAGATTTCCTGCCTGGATGTGTATCCCTTTAATTCTGGTCTCTGCTGCATGTGATTCTTTGCTTTGTTGCTCAGGCTGTTTGCAGGAACTATATGCAGAAAAATAAGCACAGCATTTTTCACAGGCAGTGCAGTTTTGCTGCCTGGATGTGTTTCTTTGGTTTTGTTGCTCAGACTGTTTGCAGGAACTATGCAGGCAAAAGCGCAAACATTTTCACAGGCAATCTTTGGGACCCCTTTGAACTTCAAGGGCTACCTCTCATCCCACTTCTGACACCATATGTAAGAGATGTGTGCAGAGGTATGCAATGGAGACCGTTTTTAAGGTGAAATTAAAATAAGGCTTTATTGCGCCTGTCCCTTTTAACACAGAAAAACATGTGAAAACAACAAACGCCTATCCCTGTTTAAGGGCTAACTTACTTCCCTAGTCCTTTTCTCCAGGGCTGGAAGGATAATTCAATTACAACCCTATTTCCCAAAGTCTCAAGAGATACCTTAAAGCATGTGTCCCTTCATGTCAGTCTCTGGTAGGTTCCTGGGTCCCCTGTGTCCAGGAATATAGGTCTTTGGGTGTCTTGATCTCAGCAGAGCCTTTCTGCTCAAGACCTCTTTATCCTTGTCAGCACCCTTGTGTACTGAGGAAAATCTCCCCCCTGTTTTGGGGAAACAGGCTTTTTCACAGAGCTGTGATTAGACAGGTGGAGTGGTTAATTGCAGGTGTGCAATCAACCAGCACACTGCTGGATTAGATAAGACCCTATTACACCCCCCTTTAGGAGCGACCACCGGGTGACTCCACGATGCTTCTCTGGAAATTTGGCGTGGAACATATGGACCAGTTTTGCTGCGTGAACCCGGTGACTCGGAATCCAGGATCTCTCCTCCGGGCCGAAATCTTTCCAATGCACCAGATAGTGTAGCGAACTTCTGGAGATCTTAGAGTCAAGGATAGATTCGATCTCGTATTCAGGTTGTCCTTGAAACAAGAGGGGAGAGGTGGGGGCCACCGGAACTGAAAAGGCATTCTGGACCACCAGTTTGAGAAGAGAAACGTGAAATACAGAGGAGATCTTCATGGAAGGTGGGAGAGCGAGATGGTATGCTACCAGATTGATCCTTTCGGAAATCGCAAAGGGTCCAAGAAATCTAGGTGCGAACTTCTTAGAGGGTACTTTCAGCCTGATGTTCCTGGATGACAACCAGACCTTGTCACTAGGTTTAAGGTCCAGAGCAGGTCTGCGGTGGCGATCTACCTGATTCTTTTGCCTATTGACTGCTTGCCTGATGTTGACCTGAATCTTTTTCCACAGGTCCTGAAAGTGAAGAGACGGTCCTATGGAGGCGAGATGCCAGGAGGGATATGGTTTTGTTGACGTACAATGTCCTTGCGCACTCCAAATGATGTGGCCGAGAGAATACATAAGGGTGGTAAAATGGGTTTTTGCTGATCCTCAAGAGAGTTGCGGATCGTCGGAGTGCGTAGCCAGGTTCAGGATTGGAGAGTAGCGGATAGTCAGGGTATGTAGCCAGGTTCAGGATAGGAAAGTAGCAGATTGTCGGGGTACGTAGCCAGGTTCAGGATAGGAGAATATCGGATCGTTGGAGTACTTAGCCAAGGTCAGGACAGGAGACAGGAGAATGGTCGTACAAGCCGGATCAGGAGTGGAGAGAAGCGGAGTCCAAGTTACTAGGCAGGTTTCAAGCAACAAGAGGTTAATAGACAGGCAAGGTAAAAGGAACAAGAATGCAGCAAGGCACGGCGTCACACTTGACAATGCTCAGCAAAGACTGCATGTAGACTGAAGGTATATAAAGGCAGAGCCTCCAATAGTCAGCAAGGGCGGAACCAGGAAGTACAGTAAGCACCGATAGTCTGCTGGTGTACAAAGGTGGGCCCTATGATGCAGCCTAATCAGGGATTGGGGTGAAACTGCTTCGCACGTCACGGAGGTTGGGGGGCAGAGCCTGGAGCTTGCGTCACTCTCACGCTGATTCTGAGTGACCTTAGGGCAAGAGGGGGCGGGATCAATCGCGTGTCGACCCGCGCGTGTCATGGAGGTCATGGGGCAGAGCCGAGAGCGCATCACTCCCCGCCGGTCCTGTTTGTCACGGTAGCTTGTGATAGGTTATAATATACACCAAATATCTGGGTTGAATTGAACACGACTTAGATATAATAAAGATAGTTTATTCCTTAAAGAAGGTGAACACACAAGATGGTACAAATAACAGACAAGATATAGCACTTACTTAGGGGTTGGACAATGAAGCAATCAGGTACAGGATTGGCAATTCATTCAGCAATACAGGATACAAATGAAAACATCACGAAATACACTGGGCATAGAGCTTACACTCATTTATATGGAGTTTCAGCCCCATACCCTAACATGAGGTGCAAGGAATTGGATGACAATTATCTGCACCCAATCCCTCCTTGCCACCTCACTTGAGAGGCAAAGTAATACCTGCCCACTGGGTGTGCATTATTCGAATCAGGGGCTCATTTCCCTAGCCCCCCTCCCACAAGACTGGCGTCGCCCAGTCTGCTTGGGACAGGAAAACTTTTGTCCCAAGGTGTGAAACACAACACTTATCACAAGTACACACGTCCTGCTTTCCTTTGTGCTAGCATACACAAGCAAGGTGGGGGAGCCTTTGATCAGGGGGCATATTGTAGACCACTTGTCTCCCCCCTGAGCATTAACATACCATATGGCCTCTGGTTTTCCCGGGCTTAGGCATACCAGACCCACCAGATAATACATATCTTAATATCTAGAGAAGAAAAAACGTTATATCTATGGCGCTTAGCCAATGTAAGAATATAAATGTAAAAAGATTATTTATACAACCAGATGAAAGGTGGTATCCACTTGAACTCTCCTCATGAAGACGATAAATCATGTAAAAGAAATATAAACAAACATAGTGTAATACAGTAACTTAACAAACACGCTCACAGATAATAGACAAACACTTGCTGAGACAAAACAAATGACTGATATATAGAAATATACATTTAATACAATAGCTAATTAAAATAAATAATATCACTAAAACAAAGGGTCACACGTGCACTCCAACAGGAGTTGGACTGGCCGCTTACCAAACACTAAAGAGTAGAAGGCAGTGGATAAATCTGAGAGTATCCCCTCTCGTGATGGTGAAAATCAGTGTCCAAGCGTCTCATAAGATCAGCAGGAGCTTCGGAGGGGGACCCTGCCTGCCTTTCACACCACAGAACTCCGCAGGGCAGACGTACCGGGCCGCGTGTCGCAATAGAAGGCGTCATCACGTGTGCAACCACAGCGCAGGATTAACGCCGACAGCAGCAGCCCAGCGGTGTCATCAATGTCCTGTTCGGTGCAGCAGCCGCCGTAAACAGGAACAGTGGCCAGGATATGTCCGTGGGGATGGTATAACAAGTGTGTTGGATGCTGTAATAACAGCTGTGCACGCATAGACCACACTACGCATTTCGGAAGACTGGGCTTCCTTCCTCAGGGGTAGAAAAGTAGTTCCTCAGTCATAAAACGTCTGTAAAATCACCATATCTGGCATGCAAAGCACAAGTGGTTTTTACTGATTCTTTTCAAAGGGAAAAGGTGACCCCTCTCCAGATTTTCAAAAACAAACATACAGCACTCTATATTTATTCTAAATCCATCTACTAATAACAGTGCATGTATGCTTTTGGCAATAAGGATCATCTTTTTTGCCCCAACAACCCTGAGAATATACTTTAAAAAACAATTTTACAAGGAATTTAACAACTAAGGTGAAATAGTGTTTGAGATTGTAATATGTAATTATTTTTTCTATTTTGAAATGGGTTTTCATTTTGGTTTTCTCCCAGATAACACAACATATTCTAGTATATCCCAAACAATCATAGCTAGTCTATAGGGTTCAATGACATTGTGGATGCACACTATCATAATATACAATATCCCAACATATATCAGGAGAAAACAAAAAGCATGCAACTGCACATCTGTATTTATGTGCTAGGTTGTACCTGCCAAGGTTGATGATTGTAAATATCTGCACAAGATCCATTTTTGAATGGTCCTTGACCTGGCACACAGGAACTCATCTGGTGCAAAGCATGAGCCAATGCAAAAACTGCGTTGTGAATTGTGTATGTGAATCTGAAGTTGTCGACATCATACACAGATGGATCAATACTGTCCAGTCTCTCCTTGCCAGTGCACGGAGGGGTTCCTTCCACAGATGGTTTTGTAGATGTATAATTGTTGGAGTTCTCAGCTGGCCAAATACAGCCAAAAGCATTCTCCCAAAATGTCTTCATCAAGATGTCATCTAAAAACTTGGAAGGATGAATGCTGTAAAGAAATTCCTTGAAGCCTGGAATCTTCCCGGTCTGAACAGTGAACCCCAGACTTCCATTTAAAGTTTTTAAAATGTCTTTTCTGAGAAAATCTGAAGACATGGACAAGCTGCCACGGCCAACCCACACTTTGTCAGTAATATTATGAAAGGAAGCCTCTTCTATTAAGGGGATGATGTTCTCCATGGTGGAATACAGAACAATCACTGTGGCTCTTGATTTTTTAACAACATCTACAATTCTGGAGACAGATTCCTTCGAGCTGTAGGTAGGAAGAGTCTCTAGGAATGCAATGCAGCCACCGTTCTTTTCAATCTCTTTGATAAGCAGCTGACTACCTAACTTTCCCAGGTCATTATCAGTGGTGATGATACCCACCCATGTCCAGTTGAAGTACATCATCAACTGAGCAAAGGCAAAAACTGCATTGTTGTCATTAAAGACTGTCCGGAGGAAGGATGGGAACTGTATTTTATCACTGAGAAAGGGGAGAACTGAGCCATAGCTGACCTGATAGACAAGATAATAGACAAAATATTAATGGTTTCATTAACCTCTCAATGTGTTAAATATTTTTGAAGCTATAAAGAGGTTTTATACTGTATGTATATATATATATATATATATATATATATATATATATATATAAAATATGATACCGTTGTGAGACAAAATCAAAGACAGCACTCCAAATGGTAGTCAAAAAATATATTGTGGTTTAACAAGACACCATACCTAAGGTTAAACCACAATATATTTTTTGACTACCACTTGGAGTGCTGCCTTCAATTTTATCTCATCACGGTATCGTATTGCCTATTTTACCATATAGGATTTGCACCCACTTCATTGACTTACTTGACGTAGTACCTAAAGTTCCATTTAATACGATATATACTGTATATATACAGTATATTATGGCATAACAGGAAGAATGAATCAACACTGTTATATAATTTAGAACCCCATAATAAGAGATGGCGGACTGGTTTGAATCCGTTCCGCATATTTTCTTTTAGACCAATTCGCAAAACAAAATCCCGAGTTACAGGCCCCGTCATGGGGTGCTGGTATCCCTCTGCTTTGTTAAATCTCATGATTACGGGGGCCGTGAGCCTGGAGAATTTAAACAGGGGTGCTGGGATACTGGCACCTGATAACAGGCCTGTAACTTGGGAAGCAGGGGGTCCCCGGTCCTGAAATCAATGCGATTCAGCTCCAGAAACCCCTTGCTACAATACGGTGTTATTTAAAAAAAATTGTAGCTCTGCAATCCCTTGTTAGAAGCGCGCTGGTAGAGTGACTGATTCAGTCTCTTAGTGTGTCTCTTTCAGACAGGATGAGACTGGTAGGATTCATAACGCGAGTCCCATTAAAACGCAGGGACCCAGCTGTGAATCCGATGGGTCTGGCTGCTGGAATCTTGCGACTATGGAGAGGATGCCATGCGGGACCCACAATGCAAGAGGGACAGAACCAGCAGTTTCATTTGTACACAAAGATTCCTCCAGTATCATAGTACAGCTAAACCCCGTTATAACGCGGGTCTCGGGGTCCACCCCGAGACCACCGCGTTAATAACGGGGTCGCGAAAAAAAAATGGCCGCCGCGCTTTAGCGCATATTCATCCCGCGGGACAGGAGATGGGAGCGGGCATGTCCCTCCGCTCCCCGCTTCCCCCTGTCACCGCGGGACAGCCCGCGGGGCAGGAGATGGAAGCGGGGATGTCCCTCCTGTCCCCGCTTCCCCCTGTCACCGCGGGACAGGCCGCGGGGCAGGAGATGGGAGCGGGGATGTCCCTCCTGTCCCCGCTTCCCCCTGTCACCGCGGGACAGGCCGCGGGGCAGGAGATGGGAGCGGGGATGTCCCTCCTGTCCCCGCTTCCCCCTGTCACCGCGGGACAGGCCGCGGGGCAGGAGATGGGAGCAGGGATGTCCCTCCTGTCCCCGCTACCCCCTGTCACCGCGTGACAGCCCGCGGGGCAGGAGATGGGAGCGGGGATGTCCCTCAGGTCGCCGCTTACCTCATATCCCGCTGCCTGCATGGAGGTGGTAGCGGGGGGTTTCTTCTCCCCACCGCTGTCCCCGGTGCTCCCGCTGCCTGCGCGGGAGGAGGGGGGGGGAGCGGGTGGTGGTGCTGGCTGCGGCCTTTCCTCTGCTCCGACCCCACCCCCCGTCTGTGTAGAGTGAGAGAGTGTGTGTGTGTATGTATATATGGGAGAGAAAGTGTGTGTGTGTATATGGGTGTGTGTATGTGGGTGTGAGTGTGTGTAAGTGTCTGTGAGTGTGTGTAAGTGTCTGAGTGTGTGTGTAAGTGTGTGTAAGTGTGTGTGAGTGTCTGTGAGTGTCTAAGTGTGTCTAAGTGTGTGTAAATGTGTGTGAGTGTCTGTGAGTGTGCGTGAGTGTGCGTGAGTGTGCGTGAGTGTGCGTAAGTGTGCGTGGGTGTGTGTGAGTGTGTGTGAGTGTGTGTGAGTGTCTGTGAGTGTCTGTAAGTGTGTGTGAGTGTGTGTAAGTGTGTGTGAGTGTGTGTGAGTGTGTGTGAGTGTGTGTAAGTGTGTGTGTGTGTGTGTGTGTGTGTGTGTGTGTGTGTGTGTGTGTGTGTGTGTGAGTGTGTGTGAGTGTCTGTAAGTGTGTGTGAGAGTGTGTGTGGGTGTGTGTGAGTGTGTGTGAGTGTGCGTGAGTGTGCGTAAGTGTGTGTGAGTGTCTGTGAGTGTCTGTAAGTGTGTGTGAGTGTGTGTGAGTGTGTGTGAGTGTCTGTAAGTGTGTGTGAGTGTGTGTGAGTGTGTGTGAGTGTGTGTGAGTGTGTGCAGTGTGTCAGTGTGAGCAATGAGCAGTGTGTGTGCAGTGTGCAGTGTGTGTGCAGTGTGGCAGTGTGAGCATTGAGCAGTGTGTGTGCAGTGAGTGTGTGCAGTGTGTGCAGTGTGTGCAGTGTGCAAAAAAAAAATGTAAATTTTTTTTTTTTTTTTTTAATTTTTTTTTTTTTTTTTTTTTAAACGGGAGCCACGGGAAAACCGCGTTATAACCGAATCGCGGTTTAACTAGGCGCATTATAACGGGGTTTAGCTGTATCTGCCAGCATTCGGACTTACACAGTGTCTACAGCAGAGTGTTCAAAGTGATGAGTTATTTCTTGCTTACCTGAGGATACCTATAGAGGCCCAAGATTTGGGCTACAGGCACTGAGGCCTTTGAAGGCATGTCTCCAACTATAGCAGATGGCATAAATTTCCCATAGCAATTAAAGTTTGGCACAAAGTCCTTCTTTCCTGATAAAATCCACATTGTCCCCATTAATGACCTCACTTCATTGTAACAGGAATCATAGATTTTGAAACCCAGTGTGACATTGGGCAGGAAATCCGGCATGTTGTTAATCTCCATGGTGGCGTAAACCATCGATAGGAGGAAGCGGTAATACCGGATATGAAATCTGAAAATGGAAAAAGGTTTACAGAATTTTAACTCCAAAATGAATTATTGTTGTTTCTTTATCTTGGCCTTCAGTCTGTACATGCTCCCCTTCTGCATCACTGTTCCTGCTTCTCTTTTCAATTTCACAGCTTCTTCTGTCCTTCAACTCCTCTAAATACTGAAACAAGTTCATCCCATAACCTTGTAACCTATTCATCTTATTCTTCTTTTCCCATGGAGACAACACGTCCAAAATGTTGTAAATTGAAGCTTTAGTCTCTGTGAATAGCTGTTCTTTACAGGGTATATCCTAGGGCTCTTGAGCTCCTGTCTTAATGTGTGCATTATAGTTGTATTTTAGGTAAATACATGGAGGGGTATTACAGGTTTTCCTCTGGCTCTGCCAGCACCATCTTGTATGACAAAGGTACTATTTACATTGATTGTGCACAGATTTCAACTAGTACTTTGCACACTCCTGTCCACAGTGGAAGGTCATATTCTCATACAGTAAATAATAATTTATTCTTCTTGAAGACACATATGGAGTTATTCATTAAACTGTTATGCTGCGATTGGGGCAACTATCAGTAATATAACCGTTTAATGAATACATTTCTTAGTCCTAGTTAACTTAGAGGGGTCTTGACCTAGAGGAACGTTTCCTCTTGCTCAATTTGTGTGTTTTTATTAAATGCTGCAGTTCCTTGCCATTAAAAACATGTAATTATCTAAGCTGATGATTGATCTGTTCTCCTTTGATCGATCAGTGAAGATATTACTTCCAAGGCATGAAATATTGCCGCCTATTTCAAAAGAGGAAGTGGTGTACAGTAGCTTCCTAAATAGTTGTTGTAGCAACCCAAGGAAGCATAATACATTACAAAACACATTAAAAAGGGTATAAAGAGTGACTGACATTGCAAATGCATTCAATGATTACATTGTGGGGTGTGCTACTAACTTATTAGCGAAATGCAATCCAAACCACAAACTTGAATCTCATCCTGGGAGTACCCATATAGCATCACCCCCTCCCAACACTGCCCACAATTTTCAATTTGGCCAGTATCCGAAGAGAAGATTACACAAGCGCTCCTCAAATTAAAACTAAGCAACCAATGTGGACCTGACTTACTACAATCTAAGTTCCTAAGACTTGGTACCCCAGCCATTGCCAAACCAATTGCTTCCACAGTCAGCTCTATCCTGTCTGCAGGCCATATCCCTAAGACCTGCAAAACTGCCAGAGTTGTCTCAATCTTCAAAAGTAGGGACAGAAACATGGTCTCAAACTACAGGCCAATCTCTCTTCTCCCAATACTATTGAAAGTCATGGAAAAATGTGTCCACTCCTAATTAAGCGATTACTATACCAAGACAAATTTCCCTAGCCAATTTCAATCTGGCTTTAGCCCCAAGCACTCCACCATAACTACCCTGCTAAAAGTTTGCAATGAAATCCAGTGTGGAATGGAACGGGGACAACTCACTGCTGCACTATTTCTATATTTTGCAAAGGCTTTTGATACTGTTGATCATGCTACCCTGCTTAACAAACTCCAGAGCTCTGGAATAGGCAAGCATGTTTTAAACTGGTTCCAGTCCTACCTATCAGGTAGATCCCAACATGTGCCCATCTCAGGCTCTAACTCCAACCCCCTGGAAATAACCTGTAGTGTCCCGCAAGGCTCTCTTCTGGAGAACCTAAATTGTCCCTGATGAAGCTCCGTAATAGGAGGGAAACGTGCGTTGGGCGCGTGATTATGTCATCAACCCCCGTTATGGGGCTGTTTTAACACAGTGTTTGTCAGCCTACTTCCTAGCCTAGTCATACATATATATAAACAGTGTAGAAGTGAGGGAATGGTTCATCAGATATATTGTTACCAATACCTGGATACACCACTTATCTATGGTTATTCAGTGTTCCACCCCTGCTGCTAACTTTGTTAATTCATCTATTGGGCTAGTTAGTTAAGTGGCGGGCTTTTCTGCTCAACATGGCTGTTTGGACCTTTTCTAGCCTCTAAAACTTCAGTTTTAATTATATACTGGAATATTTATAGATGCGAGGTGATTTTTGGTGCATACGTTACATTTTTTAATTCATTTATACTGTTTATTACACCAGTTCTTCGGTAATATATGTTTTAAGTATATAGTATTAAAAGTTATATTTTAATAAATGGAGTGTGCATTTAAGTGAATTTTCTTTTGGAGTACAATCATTGTGTACTCCTCACCTTTTTCTGATTCACTTCAGTTCACAGTTGCACCTACTCTCATTTACAATTATCGATTGCAAGTTACTATTTTTTCATATCACAATTAGTATGGTTTAGTTGATCACTCCCTACCCTTCCTCCTTTGTTTTCTCTTCTGGAGCCCCTACTCTTCTCAATGTTCATTAATGATCGTCCCACAGCTTGTAAGGAAGCTTCAATACACATTTACAGTTATGCAGATGATACAATCCTATATGCACACAGCCATAGCCACTCCGACCTTCAACACATACTTCAGTCTGACTTTTTGAGACTTGAAATTTTGATTTCCCAAAACAAACTGTTTTTAAACACCGACAAGACTGTAACAATGGTATTCGAGACCAAGACTACATTTTTAAAGCTTCCAGTGACTGAGCACCAGATCAGAACCAACGCTTACACCACCCTAACTCCTGTTACTAATTTTAAATACCTGGGCATATGGTTTGACTCCTACTTAAAATTCGGGATGCACATTGATACCCTGATATCCAAAACTTACAGTATGCCAAAATAGGTATACTTTACAGGAACAAATCCTCCCTAAGTCTGCTGGTCAGAAAGCGTATCGCCCAGAAGATGCTAATGCCAATTATCGACTGTGGAGACATAGTATACGGCTCGGCACACCAAACCCACCTTAGCAAACTTGACACCCTATACAATTCAATATGCCGTTTTGTTCTCCAATGCAACTACAACACACATCTCTGCAAAATGCTCAAAGAACTAGATCGGTCATCACTTTTCCTGTCACTTTCCTGTCTTGCCTACCAATACTTTATGGGAAAGCTACCCATCTACAGTATCTGAACAAGCTCCTCAAACCTACCACATGCAGCACTTATCATCTAAGATCTGATTCCAAAAGACTGTTCATGGTCCCAAGGCTCAACAAAGTATCCGACCGCTCCTCCTTCTCTTACCGTGCATCCAAAAACTGGAACAACCTACCGGAGACTCTCACATCCACCACCAGTATAAGTTCTTTCAAATCTAAGGCTGACTCACATTTTTATCTGGTCTGTAACTGTTACATGCGCTTATAATATATATGTTCTTTAACTGTGCATGCAATGTCTTGTATATAATGTATACCCTGTTCACTTATGTAACTGTATTTGTAACTATGTATTATTTATCTTAACTCTATGCCCAGGACATACTTGAAAACGAGAGGTAATTCTCAATGTATTCTTCCTGGTAAAATATTTTAGAAATAAATAAATAAAATGTAAATAACCAAAAAAGTATTCTCTAATGCTACATAACTGATTAGTGTAAAAAATACATATTGGATTTTGAATGTGCTCACATGTGATATTCTTTATTGGATATATATATATATATATATATATATATATATATATATATATATATATATATATATATATATATATATATATATATATATATATATATAATATAAATATATATATATAATATAAATATATATATATATTTTATATAGATATATATAGATATATATATATAGATATATATATATATATATATATATATATATATATATATCTATATATATATACAGTGGTTGACAAATCACCAAAAAATCTACTCGCCACACAAAAAAATCTACTCGCCACCTAGTACCA
Organism: Ascaphus truei; assembly: GCF_040206685.1. Lineage (NCBI taxonomy): Eukaryota > Metazoa > Chordata > Amphibia > Anura > Ascaphidae > Ascaphus > Ascaphus truei. Next base: position 31,026,606 of record NC_134489.1, read on the forward strand.
AACGTGTGCTGCTTGGGCCAATATTTACTCGCCCGGGGGTTAAATCCACTCGCCCGGGGCGAGCAAATGTATAGGTTTGTCGAACACTGTATATATATATATATATATATACAAGTGATACTCTTTATTGGCGATATATATATGAGCATACAGTTGTATTTGCATATATATATATATATATATATATATATATATATATATATATATATATACTGTGCTGACACATACATCACAGATATACTGCAGGAATGTGTGTATCATGTATTCAGCTTGGGTCCTTCTCACAAAGCTCAATTTGAAAAACGTATGTGTGTCTAAAACAAGCGAATAGAAAAATATGTATAACGCTATTTCATTTGTGCTTCTTGAGGTCCTTGTGATGTGTTGGGTCATCAGGCACGGAAAAGCAACCATTAACAATAAACACTGACTCTCTCCCTCTAAGCCTTTGGACCACAAGAAGCACAAATGGAAATAAAGGAATACTTTTTTGTTTATTTGTTTCAGACACACGTGTTTACTTAATTGAGCATTGTGAGCATACTGTAGAAGCCACACGAAAGACATGAGAAATCACAGACCTACTACACCTACAGTGTATATTTATCACCGCTTTATCTGTAGACTTCTATCCAGCCACAACATTTTAATTTCATTAGTGTTACTAATATTATTACGTTGCTTACTTGTTTCTCCAATTATGACCCTTACATCTGCCATAGACCCTGTGACCACATTAGTATAACTTTTTTCTGTAACATTCAATCCCACCCATTGTTGTCACATCTTACATTGTACCATTTCGGGACTGAACAATCTAATACTAAAGCTGTTACTCCCCTGCTCGGTTATAAGTGTGTTACGCAGACTACTGTATAATGTGTGATTCTCTGCTTTCCTAGGGAGGTTTCAAAGTGTGCAGTATAAAGATACGCTAATCAGTGTCAGGTTTAATTTCCATGGGGTGAATATTTTCTCGCTCCTTCATTCCTTCTCTAACTGATTTGCCCTCTTTCCCCTCGCTTCCTCCCCCTTTCTTTCCTTACCATCCTAAAAGTTAAAGCAATATTACCTACTAAAAATGTCAGTGTAATTTTTTCCACCTGCTCTGTGTATCGCCCCGTACTGTAGTTATATCTGTCTGTTTCCTGCTATTTTTATTTGGACACTATTTGTAATACTATTTATTTTAACTAATTCTATTTTCAAGTTCCCGACCATACAAAATGTTGCAATTTTGCTAATTTGTAAAAAGTTAAAGTGTTATAAGTTCACAAGCAAAGATATACAGTACAACGCCTGGAATATGAGGTTTCAGAGAGAAACGGAGGTCCAAATGCACAAAAAGCTTTAGCATTCATTTGATTGAGAGCTGATGTGTGCTGAAGCTTATCACACACACACACACATACTGTATATATATATATATTTTTTTTATATATATATATACACACACTCATATATCAGTACCCCACAAAACACTTAAACATCACAAGGAGATGTACTGTACCTATGAGCACATCCGAGATATCTGGTAAATGAATACATTTGAATATGCAAATCATCAAAACCAGCAAATTTCTGTATCTCAAATGTGTTCACATGCACTGTATTGTATATATGAATGTTTTGGTTGTCTAATAAAAAAAGTCTTTCTTCATTTCACATTTCAAAAAATGTTTTTTGTGGTTTTTCAAATATTTTGGAAAGTTAGAGAAAAATAGTACATCTCCCTCCATCTGTTTCTAATTTTCACTCCATCCATCCCTTATCTATCCCACAGCTCCAGCTATGCACAGCAGAACCATGGATTTTACAGGTGGGATAAGGTACATTCCTGTAATACTTCTCACTGGCACCATTTTTTGTACTTTAAGCTGTCACGAATAATTGGGCGATTTAAATGGGCAGGAATATGAGGAGTGAATAATACTAAATTGAAAGGGGCATTGCATTAAGAACCTAAAATCGTTATTCACTTAAACGTTCAAGCGCAGGTAGCAGACCAAAAAACAACATTTTATAAAAAATGTAAACAATCTAATTGCCTTCCTGAAACACACGTAACTCTGATTAATGCTCAGATATAGCTGCATTTGTTCATTTAGAAATTAAGCACAAAATCCATTTCTTAAAGGGACAGTGTTTGGCTGTGAATTGTTTCCTCTACTCCTACTCGTATCCCACATTCTGCTTATCAGAATATATATAACGTATAAAAGAGAGGATGGGAGGGGGTTTGCCTGTGCAAACTCATGTTGAACATGCAGTGACATCACATGAAAGGAAGTCGCCAGCGGAAATCAAACCCGTCTAAGTTTCAGGCATTATAGTTTATTATACAGTTACATGTTTGTGTTAATAAGCAAAGTACAGTATTAATAATAACTTTATTTCATATGTTGCTTTTCTCCAAATGGGACTCAAAGCGCTTCGCAATTACAATATAGTGCACACTAGGCAGCGGATAGGAATTTTACAGACACTTCCTTTGCTGATGAGCTAACAATCTAAGTAATTGAGGCACAGAGATAACGGGACTTGCCCAAGGTTACAAGGAGCTGACAGTGGGATTTGATTTGAACCAGGTTCCCCCAATTCAAACTCAGACACTTTGTCTCAGAGTACTGCAGTAAATAAGGGGTCCAAACAGAACAACTCACGTGCGGCATTGAAAAGGCTTTGGCTGTTCTCTGAATGTTATTTTGGGGTATTGTACATTCAGGTGGACAGAAAAGAGTCCCCCCAGCGTGATGTCTCCAGCAGAAGAGTAGCCAGCAATGTCTGCATTAGAAAGTTTGCATCCTTTCACTAATGTTCCACAGACACTGTCACAGCACCACAGCAGCAGCAAGAAGTCACGCAGAAGGCAAAATGGGAGGTAGCATGCAGGCAGCCGCATCTTGTTCTGGAATAAGAAGTTTATCATCAATCAATGTTTTGTTTTTATCAGCACGCCGATTACCCAAATGTTTCATAGGTAGAATCTTGGAGTCAGATTGTTCCTTCTGTATCCCTATCACTGATCTGCTGTCCAGTTTAATGCAAGTACTGTAAGATAAAAACAATTGGCCCAATCTTCTTACCTCCTGGAGACCTCCCATTCATCAAATAGGTTATGTTTTTGATCCCACCATATCAGGAAAACCTTGAAATTATTTCAAGAAATGAATATAATCAGTTCTTATAATTGTCCTTTCCCTCAGCCAACCTTTAAGTCACGAATAACGCTTCTTCCATGAAATACATAATTGATCCACTTTTAATTGTACTATCAGCATTCAATTAATTTTCTTGTTAGTGATAAATAAGTACATATTTGGATAGCAAGCATAGAAAATATTTTATGTACTATTACCTTAATGTATTTTGAACATTGTATCATATGTATAAATATCTTGTTTGTACAGGTACCATATTATTTTAAACATAATGTAATCAGTTATACACATTTTCCAACGTAATTTGTTTTCATTTCCATACTGTCAAACAATTTATCCCTTGTTTAAGTCAACACTGTAAATAGCTACTTACCCTGCAAAGAGGAGCAGAATCCTTCATGATCTTACTCCATATAATTAGTCAGGATTATCACTAGAAATACCTTAAATTGGCTAAATCTTGAATAATATACAGATTACACCTTAATCTAAACAATCAGACTCAGTTTAGTTAACTTCTTAGTAATGTGCATCCCTACTGTTAATACTGTATACTTAGTAAGCTTCTGTAACCTGTCCTACAGTATAGTATAATACATACACAATACCTGCACAGCTTAAAGCACTACTGAAAGCGGATGGTTTCCAGTGCCTTTATATAAGCCCAGCTTTCCTGAACAGAGAAGAATGTTAAGAGTGCATGTACTGTATATATAAATAATAGTGTAGACCGGTAGCTCTAGAAATTATTATAATTACATACCTTCCAAGAGCAACCCATGATTAAGAGCATCCTTTAAAGGACAAGACTAAAATGATGGTTTTGCTAATCGCAAACATTTTGACTGCCTAGTAAGCAAATTCTTCTTGGAGAGAAGCAGATATTGTTAAATGTTATTAGAATGGAAGAAATTCCTGTAGGATAAATAGGTGACTTGTTTTCTTTATTGTTATTGAGATTGCAAGGATTAAGCTTTTCTCTACTGTGGAAGCATAGAAACATTACCCAGGGAAAGGGTTAATTTATCACCTTATTTAACCATACCGCTGTGTTTAGAAAAAGTGCAGTTTAGTAATAAATCCACATCGGGTGCAGAGCATTTGTGTAATCTAGCAACACCGCCAAACCATGCATTGCGTTAAGATAACAATAGCATTTAATAAATAGTGAAATTAATAACATTTTAAACATGCGGCTGTTGCCCCAAATGTGATAACACAACATATCCCAGAATACTTACCAGAGGCACTGAGCTGTGTCTGAGGGCTGTGAAATTCCTAGTCTCCAATAATGATCTCACCTATCCAAACTGATTTGTTCATGATTTTATTGCACTTTTTGTAATTGGAAAATCAAATACTAAAAGAAGTCTTGTTTTGCCTTTTTCTAATATCTGCACTGTCTTTATTGAGGACGTATTCTGTTCGTATGTGCAGAACATTGGCTTCATTGTTCCGTTGGATGGCTCTGTTGTGACATTGTACTCTAGTCATGCCACTGAATCCACTGGAACACCTGTGATATTCTCAGCTTTAACAGCATACAGTATGTTGTGTAGAGATGGACAAACTGGTCCATATCCGCTTTCCAGGTTTTTTAAACCGAATCCAATCCCAAAATCTGTCTGTGGATTGGGTACAAAAAATCTGAGTGGGAGGAGGAGGAGTTCCAATGTAGTAGCATATCCATTTGTACAGATCAGCCACCAAGATTCGACCATTCTCGGGAAGATATACTAAGCTAGCCTAGCCTAGGCATGAGATTTCAGCAAAGCGTTTATCCGCAAGTTTATTAGTGTTTTGAAAGAATACAGAAATTGAAATTTAGTGTTGTCTGCAATACTGGCCAGAAACTCAAGTGGGTGATCGCGAGTTATTGTGTTTTATTGTGTCAGTGACCAAGGTCATTTTCACAATGGAGCAGTGAAATTCACACTCGTTTAATCTGTTATAATGACACCTGGACATTGCCTACACACTGAACTGTATATGCAAAGACATTCACTTTTGCCATCTGGTGGATACGCGCTGAACTGCAACCACACAAATGAGAATCCATGTAAGCTGGGTAATCATATACAGCTAAACAAATGTGCAATTGCCAGACTTCATGGGACAATGATTCAGTGAATCACGCGTGGAGCATGTCAGACGGCACTGAGATTGGTCCGAGGAAATATTGGGTAGGTTATATCAAACCTCCCTCAAAATAAATTAGGTAGAAATAGCTTTGCTAAAAAAGGAGCACAAATGAGAGATACACTAATAGCTAAAAAAGTATATTTAAATTAGTCTCATTGCACACTTCATAAAGGAGCAATTCATGCAATATCTTACATGTGTGTTTTCTTTTAAATATCTGTTTTGCAATATTAAATGTGAAAAAAGAGAAATGGTCTAGTGCTACTCCTAATGTGGTATATAAAGGTATATTACAATAAAGATGTGAATGTGTAATTACGTACAACAATACAATTTTAATTCACAATGAGTGATACAGTATAAGGCTGCCCAATAGGTAATCTGACTACCCAGGTCAGATATAGAAACTATGCAAAAGAATAAAAAATGCTGTAAAGGCACCTGATAGGTACAGCATATGATTGATAGCACCAATAACATGTAAGTATAGTGAATACAACCATAGATTGTCCAACTTCTGACCTCGTTGTGCCATCAACCACCGTGTGCTATCATGCATACGGAAAAAACAGAGACCGCAAAAGGGCACCAAGGGTAACTAACGCGTAAGTATATTTATAAAACTTAACAAAAAAATATATAAAACTGTACGTACTGTACTGTTCATACAGTACAGTACATCTAGAGTACAGTTCTGTATCTACTGTAATACTGTTATTTCTGTTTATTTATATTACAACATAGTTTGTATATTTATATTTATAGTACAACAGTATACATTTTTTGTATATTTCTATTTATTGTACAACGGTATATATAGGGTGTATATTTATATTTATATTACAACAGTATATATATTTTGTATATTTATATTTATAGTACAACAGTATATATATTTTGTATATTTATATTTATAGTACAACAGTATACATTTTTTGTATATTTCTATTTATTGTACAACGGTATATATAGGGTGTATATTTATATTTATATTACAACAGTATATATATTTTGTATATTTATATTTATAGTACAACAGTATATATATTTTGTATATTTATATTTATAGTACAACAGTATACATTCTTTGTATATTTCTATTTATCGTACAACGGTATATATAGGTTGTATATTTATATTTATATTACAACAGTATATATTCTTGGTATATTTATATTTATATTACAATATTATATTTATATACAGTACATTTTATATTGCTGCATATTAATAAAACAATATATTTTCTTTACATTGTAGGGAGACAACTCTTCTGGTGGACAAAATAAGTGAGGAGAATGATGAGAGGAGTGCATTAAGGGTTAAAAACACTCTGCAGGAAAAGCAGAATCTGATTGTATCCGAGAGCAGCATAAAGAAGATGAGACGCAGCATTGGATGGAAATATGGACGTGTGAGGTTAGTACTGGACAGTACAGGAGGTAAAAGTGTTGTTTAGAAAACTGTACTGTACTGTGCCGCTAAATTTTTTTTATTCCTTGTCATTACAGAGCGCACCCCATGATACGGGACGCAAACAAAATCAAAAGAGTGGTCCAGGCCCAGGCATGGATCGACAGTGGGGAGACTTTCCAGGATTTGCATCTTCACTGATGAGTCTATTGTGTCGCTGGAGAGATTTGCAAGCTTTGCATTCCACAAAAAAGGCCGCATATCTTTGAAGCCGCGGCCAAAACACCCTGTGAAGCTGCATGTGTGGGGTGCCATTTCTAGGCGTGGACGGGTTGCATTGTCATCTTTGAAGGTAAAATTTATCAAATATAATGTCGCCTAATGCACTGTACTTTACTAGTGTTGCCTTACTGTATGCACTGTACTGTACTATTGTGCAGTTTTTTGAGCACTTTTCTTTTCTTGCTATAGGAATCATGAATAAAGCTTTCTTCCAAGACAATATTGTGCCCGAGAAAGTGCAATACATCACACGCGACTTCCCCAATGGTCACCGCTTCTACCAGGACAACGATCCCAAGCACACCGCGTCAACGGCGCATATCCTTGAGCGCGGCATCAACTGGGTGAAGACGCCAGCGGTGTAAGTACAGTAGACCGTGTCCCATTTTTGTTCCCCACTGTTTTTAGCTCTTAAACCAATTGTCCTTTTTTTTCCAACGACAGATCGCCAGACTTCAATCCGATCGAAATGGTCTGGCATCAGTTGAAGGACCATATCCGGAAAGTGGCGAAACCCTCCAAAAAGGATGAGTTGTTGAAAGGCATAATGAGTTTTTGGAACGATGTACAGGCATACCCCGCATTAACGTACGCAATGGGACCGGAGCATGTATGTAAAGCGAAAATGTACTTAAAGTGAAGCACTACCTTTTTCCCACTTATCGATGCATGTTCTGTACTGCAATCGTCATATACCTGCATAACTGATGTAAATAACATATGTGTAACAGGCTCTATAGTCTCCCCGCTTGCTCAGAGCTTCGGTACAGGTAGGGAACCGGTATTGCTGTTCAGGAAGTGTTGACAGGCGCATGCGTGAACTGACGTTTGCCTATTGAGCGAGATGTACTTACTCGCGAGTGTACTTAAAGTGAGTGTCCTTAAACCGGGGTATGCCTGTACTCACCGTGGAACGCTGCAATAAATATATAGACCATATTGCCACTGTGTTGCCCATTGTCATCACGCGTAATGGAAAAGCATCAGGAAAGTAGTACTGTGGTATTGTAAGTACAGTATGATACAGGTAAGTATGGCACAGATTTTTTCTTTAGTAATATGTGAGGGGGGTGGAAGAGGTGGAGTGACTCCGCTCAGCCACTAGGGTATGAGAGTAGGGGCTGGAAATGGTGCTATCAGGGATAAAGATATGTACTGGAAAACAAGGAAAGAATCCCACAAGATGCACTCACTGGGGGTAGAGCTCAAAATAAATAAATTTTATTAATGATAACAAGAAAATCAATCTAATTAAAACCTGATATCGTAGCGCATGTTAGGCACAGCGGAGTGTGGAATGCTTGATATAAGTCTATGCCTGGGTATAAACACTGTATGAGTGATCCAGGATAAGGACTAGTGGTTCGTTCATAGCCTGGTGGTGGTAATGATAGTATCGAAGGTGACAAGTTGGTAGTCTATATATGTAGTCACAGTAACATAAGGTCATATATGGGGTGAATGCCCCAAGCACAATGTTCATGTACTGCTAACCCTAATTACATTGCAGTGTTGCTGTGCAGATAGCGCCAAGTGTCTGCTCATAGAAGGGTGCTCTGTTCTGCTGCATGTGGGTATAGCCGGGTAAAACGATTGTCCCAGTTTAACCATGAGTGTTTAAACAGACAAACAGCAGTGGTCGTTTATCAGCCTTCTAAAGTCAGAGGTAGTGAGTCATTCACTCCCCATAACTCATGGTACATAACAGGTAGTGCCATGGGTTAAACACCTGTACCATTTGGCCATGAATATCAAACACCAAGCACAATGTTCATCTATTATTATCCCTTATTACACTGCAGTCATGGTGTTGCTAAGCAGGTAATAACAAATGTTTGCTCATAAAACGGCTTTATGTTCTGCTGCATGTGGGTATGAAGGGGTTAACCAATTGTCCCACTTGGTCATGGATGTTAAACAAACTATAGTAATCGCTTAAGCAGCCTTCTGGAGTCAGAGGCAATGATTCATTTACTCCCCATAGCCCAGAGTGTGTATCAAAAAGTGCCAGGAGTTAAGCAGTTAACCTACTTGGCCATAAATACCGGACAGGCAGTAATGATCATGTGTGTGGCAGCTTGCTTGAGTCAGACGCTGCGAGTGATTCTGCCCACACACTGCAGAGTATATGTCAGGGGAGTGCCTGAATCGCTGAGTGCAGGGATTTCTAGTGGGATGAACAGGAAAGCAGACCTAGCTAGTGGGATCCACAACTGGCCCACATAATTTTTAGCTAATTGCACTCCACTCTGTGAACCGGACTGACCACACTACTAACTAGTGGGTCGCGCTGATGACGTCACACAGGACGTCTCACCCGACACGTGTTTCGTTCCTGACTGGAACTTCTGTACTGTATTGTATTTAAAACATGTGACTGTAAACCATACTGACTGACAAATGTTTTCACACATGTACTGTAGCAGTAAACCATACACCTGTTGATGTTTTGAATTGCTGTGCACTTAAAATGTTTCAACATTGTACAGTATTTGTAAATAAATGTTTTTGTACAGACTCCACCAATAAAAGAACATGTTGATTTGTCTTACATTGTTTCCATTTGCTCCTTTGACAGTGTAACAAATGTCGAGGCTTACTGCACTGTTTTTTTACTGCCAGACCGCAAAGCCGCAAGATCGGCAACATTGTCAAAAAAGAGCAATGATCGCACAATTGGCGTGGGAACTAGGGCAGTTGGCGTGGGAACTTCTGTTCTAGGGCACCTACAAATAAAATTAATTTTGCCTATAGATGTTAGGAACCCCCTCACTTGACCCCAACAGGGTCCGACCAGTAATGGCGACGAGAAAGGGTCACGCCGGCGAGGAGGGTCCTATCATTGACTGTAATGGCGGAGAAAGCCGCGCTACTTTGAAACGGCTAAGTCAGAATGAGCAGAAACCTGGAACCCATAACTCCGGTTCTGTTCAACCTAGAGGGCTCAGATTCGGTCACCATGTAGTCCTAGTTCAGGCAGGATTGCATGGCAAATAGCAACCCTCTCGTGGCAACAGAACGGAGTCAGGGTAATCACGCAATTGGCGTGGGAACTAGGGCCTCGGTCAAGTTCATGGCCAATTGGCGTGGGAACTTCTGTTCTAGGGCACCTAGAAATAAAATTAATTTTTCCCATAGATGTTAGGAACCCTCTCACTTGACCCCAACAGGGTCCGACTAGTAATGGCGACGAGAAAGGGTAACGCCGGCGAGGAGGGTCCTATCATTGACCGTAATGGCGGAGAAAGCCGTTTCAAACTCATTCAAACTAAGTCAGAATGAGCAGAAGGTATTAGACAACAGCTCGCAAACACCCCCATGAAAGCCGTTTCAAACTCATTCAAACTAAGTCAGAATGAGCAGAAGGTATTAGACAACAGCTCGCAAACGCCCCCATGAGTTTTTACACGGCATTGCAGTATTGCAGACAGCGAGAATAAAATGCTTAAATCACGGGCGCGAAAATAACGCAATTCACTCCGGGCAAAAACGACACAAAACCGCACATAACTGAGATAATCTGAAATTTGCGGAGCTAGCCAAGTTAGAATAAAGGGTGTCGCCACTCTAGAATGTCCTGGCCACTCAAAATGTGATATTTTTATGGATGATGGTCACAGCACATGCAAAAGAAGAAAATATAAAACACATGCATTACATAATGTTTTCTTAAAATCCCACAATTATTCAGCCCTTGTCGAGAAAAAAGAAATGAAAAAAAATATTACTTTTTTTTTATTTCGGAATTTCACAATTCACAATTTCGAAATTCACAATGGCAGTGAAGTGATTCTAGGCAAATCACGATGCAGGACTTATCAGCATGCGCATGTGTGTGAAACCAGGAAAAGTAATCTCTCAGCCAAGAACCAAAGCCTGAAACATTATGGGGCCTATGTACAAAGCACCGATAAGCCACTTATAGCAACCATATCGCCAAAAAAGCCTACTTCTATTCAGTAAGGCCCGATAAGTCGGCGATAAGAGAGCTTTTTGGCAAAGCCTTTGCTGTATCAAAAATGGATATTTACAAACCATGGCGATTTATTTTATCGGAGTTTAGTGAATGAGGCCCTAAATCTGTTCAATAACCTCAACAAATTAGAGTCAATTTAAAGCCTAAAAATAAATAATAATAAATTGGAACCTTTAAATATCAATTTACCCCATAATCTGGTGAAATTATTATTCCTTAATTTTGATTTTGATTGGAAAAATGCCCTATCTTGACATTAAAATAACCAGAGAACATATACAGACCAGCGTCCAAAAGAGTCCAATAAGTCCCAAATAAAGTCCAACAAATGAAGGGGGAGAGTATCCAGATGGTCCAATCACTAGAAGATCTCCAATCCAGGTGTCCGTAGCATAGGGACAAAGACAAAAAAGAAAATCATAGTGTAACTCGTAATATCAAAATTGAAGTGACCTCTGACCCTACGCGTTTCATGATTGACGTCACTTCCTCAGAGGTCACGGCGCCTTGGAGAAAGAGCTTGTTGTGAGAATGTGTGAGACCAGTGAAGCAGGATACAGCATCATCGTGCTATCGTGAGAGAGGCTGCATTGGACGTGTGCAGTTGTGTGTGCTTTCCCCTTCCCCTGGATCCATCTTGGAGAGTCCTCCGAAGCCAGAGGGAAACAGGACGCATACTGCACATCGGTGAACCCACAAGGACCCTCACTGCTACCGGCATCTGCTTATATTTGGTTACACATGCGCTAATACTCCAGTCCTGCTGTAAGTAGGGTTTTGGGTTTTAACCCCTTGATGACCCGCTGCAGCAGGCTCCTTTGTTTTAATAAATAGTTATTTTATTTTCATCTTGTTTGATAAGTGTTATGTCTCTTGTTATGTGCTCTGTGTTGTTTGTCCAATTTTAATATTACGAGTTACACTATGATTTTCTTTTTTGTCTTTGTCCCTATGCTATGGACCCCTGGATTGGAGATCTTCTAGTAATTGGACCATCTGGATTCTCTCCCCCTTCATTTGTTGGACTTTATTTGAGACTTATTGGACTCTTTTGGGCGCTGGTCTGTATATGTTTTCTGTGCTTTCTCTGGTGTTGTTCTGCTAGTGTTCCTGGCTGCATTGTATACATTGTGTTCTGTTATAATTTTTATTTAGTTTTATTATTTGCTGTATCTCTATTTTTAAGGGTTTGTAGCGCCAAAGCATTTTCTTTTGTGTTTTCTGTATTAAAATAACCAGGTCATATAATACTTTTATCAAGCTAACATCCCTTATATGTACACAAAGTTTAAAAAAGACCTAGAAGGGTTTTAAAAATACTTGATATCATGATTTGGAAAGATAACGGCGGTAAAAATGACCCTACTGCCTAGAATCTTGTACTTGTATAGGACTCTGCCAGTCCCCTTTAGAGTGCAGGACATCACAAATCTACAAAACAATATTAATAGGTTTATCTGGAATAACAAAAAAAACCTGCATAAATTTCAAAGTTCTATCCAGGCCAAAGCTTGAGGGAGGCCTGGCAGTGCCCCATATTAACTCCTATTATCTGAAAGCGTAGATGGCATGTAGACCCCAAATAAGGTGGCTCGAGATTGAGGATGCCTCTGTCTGAAGGATATTCCTATAGACAACATTCTCCCTACTATTAAACACTCATTGCAATTATGGGATAGAATAGGGATATAACATGGCCTGACGCACAGCGGACTCTATCATGACACCACTGTTTCCCAACGCACTGTGAACCAGATTGTGATCCACAAAAATATAACTGGTGGGTAAAACAAGGAATCCACAGCATCAAAGACCTATTATTGAGGGGAAAATTAAAACCCAAGCGCAACTCCAAGAATCTCTCCAGATTCCCCACTCATTAACTTTCAGATATATCCAAAGACATTTTACCAACAGCTAACTAAAAATAAGCCAGCTGTTACTACAGTACACGAGGAAACCTGCCTCTCTGATCCGCTGTGCAAGGGGCTGATCTCTATGTTGTACCAGAATGCACAGAAAATGACCTGAAATACATAAGACATTGGGTGGCAGACTTGGGAAAACACCAAGGCCCATCTAAATTGGAGGACATCTGGGGGACTTTGTCTTCTGTCTCTATTAATCTATATATATAAAATGCAAAATCTGTTTGTCTGTAGGTTTGTGGGCGCTCTCATTGGTTTCCGGACAGCCACACCTCTCGCTGTCATTGGCTGACTGCGGGAAGGTAGTGGCGCCCCAGGCCCTGTGAGTCAGGTGGGCCTGGCCGGCCAGTTAATTAAAAAAAAATGATGCAACCGGCGCCAGGTCTCCTTGTTAGCAGCGGCAGAAATCATCTGGGCTAAGTTCCTGGCGCAGCGGCACAGGAGGCCCGGTGCACATGGGAGAACGGGAGCAGCATGGTGATAAAAGTGCCTGCAGCGGAGCCGGCAGCAAATGCTGTGACCAGCCGCCGGGCCCCCTGCAGCCCTGCCAAGGTTTTTTTTATATATGTATTGGGAGGTTGGGGTATTTTATATATGGGTTGGGGTATTTTATATATGTATTGGGGGTGTGGGGTATTTTATATATGGGTTGGGGTATTTTATATATGTATTGGGGGGGTGAGGTATTTTATACATGTATTAGGGGTTTTGGGTATTTTATATATGTAATAGGGGGGTTGGGGTATTTTATATATGTATTGGGGGGATGGGGTATTTTATAGATATATTAGGGGGGTTGGGGTATTTTATAGATGTATTGGGGGAATGGGGTATTTTATATATGTATTGGGGGTTGGGGTATTTTATATATGTATTGGGGTTGGGGTATTTTATATATGTTTGGGGGGGTTGGCGTATTTTATATATATTGGGGGGTTGGGGTATTTTATATATGTATTGGGGAGGTTGGGGTATATTTTAGCATTGTGTCCAGTATTTTGACATGCCACCTGACAACCCTAGCCCCCCCCCCCCAGGCATCCTGCAGTCACCGGCCTAACACTCCCGTCCCCGTTTCAACGGCACCCCCTTCGCAGCCACCGGCCCTCCCGCAGCAACTGCTCACCCCTGTCGCAGCCACCGTCACCGGCGCCCCCAGTAGCAGCCACCGGCCTACTGGCCCTCTCTAAGCTATCGGCCCACCGCCCATCCAGCAGCCACAACCCCCGTAGCAACAACCCCCCTTCACAGCCACCGGCCCTCCCTAAGGCTGAGTTCACACTGGCGCTGAGCGTGCGGTGCTTGCTGCTTTTAGTTACATAAATGTATATGGGCAAGTCCCCGCTCACACGGTACGTGTGCGGACACGCATGCTCACCCACGCTTGGCGCTTGCGTAAACAGTAAAATCTAACTTTCAACCGCGCTCAGTTTCACTGCAATGCCCCCCGAAATTAAAAGGCCGGTTGGCGCTTACGCTTGGAGAATTGGGGATGTCACCGCTCTCCAAGCATGAGCGCTGTCAGCAGCCAGCGGGGACTCAGCCTAAGCCACCGGCCCACCGCCCCCTCCGCAGCCATAGGCCCACCCACAGCCACCGCACCCCGCAGCCACGGGGCCTGAGTGTTACTTACGGAAACGTCTGCGATGGAACAGGCTACCCACACAGCTGTGAGTGGTAACACCAGGGTGGGTCCAGGTTACGTCACGGGCAGGGCTTCACAGGGTGGCTTCTCACATGAGCCTCACACCGGAGCGACGGATCTGGTTACCAAAACAGCCGTGAGCGGTCACACCGGAGCGGGACTGAGGGGTGCTCCATGGTACTCAGGGGGGACAGGAGCTGTCAACTGGGGGGCAATCGGAGCTGTTAATGGGGGGGATGGGGACAGAGCTTTTAACAGGGAGGGAATGGAGCTGTGAACGGGGGGAACGGAGCTGTGAACGGGGGGAATCGGAGCTGTGAAGGGGGGGTACAGAACTGTGAAGGGGGGGATCGGAGCTGTGAACGGGGGGAGGAGGCGCATTCATGTGAAGCGGGGACTGGATTGATGTGAAGAGGGGAAACGGGGAGAGAGAGGGTGGGAGAGAGAGAGAGGGGGAGCGGAGAGAGAGGGGGGAGAGGAGACAGAGGGGGAGCGGGAACATTAAATCCCGGGCAACGCCGGGTATATAAGCTAGTACTAATATAAAAGAGAATGCATACAAGGAGCTCTAAAAATAGTACCTCACCCCAGAAAGACCAAAAAGAAATCTAAAAGACTATGAGGGTGATTCACTAAGCTCCGATTATTTGCGCTGAAATGGGAAAAATTAGCTTGGGCACAAAAGGGTGAAGCCAAATGCGATCGTCACTAAGGCTGCTCGGCGCATTTTCGGCCTGCCTTTCCAAAAAGTGCTATATTGCGTGAGCACCTTCTTTCCCACTGCTATCGTGCTAAAGTTAGTAAGCACGATAACTGATATAAAAAAAGCAACCTGAAACAACTGCATGGAGACGTCTCAATGCACGGCTCTTACAGGCGATCGTGCTGTACAAATATGGTTTTTAATAATAGTGTAGATTAGCAGGGGGTCTCCTGAGCTGAACCACATTGGTTTCAGCCTCGGGGCCCCCCTACTTCAGGAGTTACAGGCCCTGTTATGGGGTGCCGGTATCCCCTGAACTTGTAAAGCTCACACGTCAGGTGACAGTGAAAAAAATTAAACTAAACATATACTTAGCGCTCAACCTATTAACCTAACTTATAAACTACTTTGAAAATGAATAAGTGCTCTAAAAAATAAGAGAGAATCCCCTTTTAAGGAAAACCCAATATGTGATTCCCCACAGGCTTGCTTGGCAGACTGGGGGATGGCTGCCTCAGGAATGAATAAACAAACCTATCCACAAGGCATGTATGACAATAGCAGAAAAAATACACATAACAAAAAAACAGATAATAGACAAAACAATTATTCCTTGGCGCACTGTCAGATATTAAACCTGGCAAAATAGATGAAGTCCCATAGCCTTGATGATGGAGATGTTATGTCCACAGTCCAAAGCACTTAGTTCCTTTGAATTAGAGACAGATCTGGAAACATAAAAACAGAACAACCATTGCGCAGTACCCTCTGGTCAGTCCTGCTCTCCCCCACCGTTGCCAGCTACTTACTTAAAAGTGGATAAGATGGGCCTCAAAAGGTATCTTTGCTTGCTTCACGGCTGGCTCCAATTAAGCGTTGTGGCAGGCGACGAAAACCTCTCTCCAGATTCACGTCCGCAACACCACAGACCGTATGTGAAGGAAAGATAGGGCACCAATAGTGTGATACCAAACATTTATTACTATAAACAACAGTGCACTCACATGCCGTCAGTCCCTACATGCAGCATACAATGTGCCGTCCGCTCTCATGGGAGGATGCCGGGGTGATGCAGGAGGAGGCTGGATTTGGCATGAATCCCCGCTTCGTGGCCGCGACTCGGAGCGCCTCGTCCTTCCGCGTGTCTTTTTACCCAGGAGCGGGAGGAGGGGGGCAGTATCTGTATGAACTGCTCGAGCACAAACTGTTCAAAGATCTCTGCCTTGTCATGTTTTTCCAGTTGTATCCACCTGGTACATAAGTCTACTAAGCGGTGGGCTACGACCCGGGGTCTGTCTCTGTTTGTATATTTGACTGTCCGGAACCGCTGTCGGTAGGTCTCTGGAGTGAGGCCTAGGCGATCCAGAATAGCAGCCTTTAGTTGCTGATAGTCCATGGCCTCGTCTGCTGGAAGAGCCTGGTAGGCTGCCTGAGCTTCCCCTATGAGGAGTGGAGCCAGAGTCGTTACCCAGCGATCAACTGTCCAGCCGTGGGCCGTGGCTACCCTTTCAAAAGTGAGGAGAAATGCCTCTGGGTCTTAGTTTGGCTTCATCTTAGGCAGCATCACCGGTGGGTTATTTGGAATCCCTGGTCTGCCTGTGGTTGGGCCTTCGACCAGCAGTTGGAGAAGTTTTTCCTCTCGCCGGGCCTGTTGCTCATCTCGCTGGGCTTGTCGCTCAGCTTGCTGGGCTTGTCCCTCAGCTTGCTGGGCTTGATGTTCTGCTTGCTTGGCCTGCCATTGTATTTGCTGGGCCTGTTGCTCAGCTTGTTTCTCTGCTAGCTGGAGCTGTTGCTCAAGGAACTGAGAAAAAAATTTCTCCATTTTTTTTTTCTTTCTATGTGGCCCTTCAGATACAGGGGCCGTCCGACATCCCACTTCTGACACCACCTGTGGCAGGACGGCCTGTAGCCGAAGTCAGGGAACAGTCCACACGTATAGTTTCAGGATAAATGAAAACGTTAAGTGGCTTTATTTCTCCACAGTAACATAACATGCGGGTACACTGTCCCTTTAACAAAATAAATCCTGCTCCACTTTAGGAGAAAAACTGACAAATAACACAGCAGACCTATCTAGCAGGCTGGCTGGCTAAACCAGAACCAAACCATAAGGGTACTTTAAGCAGTCAGTAAACAAATGAATAATCCTTACTTTGGTTGAAGTAGTCTTTGGTGAAATCCCTCTGGCTAAGGGTTCACGCAGCAGTGTGCTCCTCTATAAGGCAGCTACTGCCAGTCACATGATCCTTTTTCTACCTTGCTGGCTCTCAGGTGTCTGCTAAAGAGTTCTGATTTCCTAACTTCCACCTGAGTTAACCCTTATGAGTGCTTGATGAAGCACTCAGACATATGTCTCCCAGGCGTAACTGATAGGAGTTGACTTCACTCTGTCACACAAAGCTAAATAAGTTCTTACAATAGTGTATCGAGAGGTTCGTGTATGTCCCTTTTTTTTCCTGGGGGTATCTGTGTGACAGTCTATGGAAGGACTCAACCCCTTCACTATATTTTTGTTTATACTTCATTTATATATCTTTTAGTTAACAGCATAGCTATGGTACTGTATGGGTTAAGTGCTGAACTGTTGACCTGGTGAAATGATGAACTGATGAACTGATTAAATGAGGAAAGCACGTGAGAAATTAGAATCACACTTTGGCGGGAATATTTCTAATACACCCTATATAAACCGCCTATTTTATTACTTCTATGTCGGTGATGTTGGGAGTGAGTGTGAGATAGACCGGACTTTGTGGTAGTGGGAGAGAATCGTGAGTTACTTGTTTCTGATTTCTGAGTGAGTTGTCTTTTGTTATTCTAATTTTTTTGATACTTTATTGTCTTGTTAGTGTGAAAGTACTTTGTTAGTGTGTCGTTTTTGTTTACTGTGTGATTTTGTTTACTGTGTGACTGTGTGACTGTGTGACTGTGTGACTGTGTGACATGGAGAGGATGAGTGGACGTGGGAGTGGTGGAGTGGAGGAGCGTGGGAGTGGTGGAGTGGAGGAGCGCGGGAGTGGTGCAGTGAAGGAAGCTGGTGGAGTTTTGGCTGTTGCTGGAGGAGTGGTGGCGGTGGCTGGAGGAGTGGTGGCAGTGGCTGGAAGAGTGGTGGCAGTGGCTGGAGGAGTGGTGGCAGTGGCTGGAGGAGTGGTGGCAGTGGCTGGAGTGGTGGTGTTGGCTGGAGGAGTGGTGGCCGTGGCTGGAGGAGTGGAGGAGCGTGTGAGAGGAGTGGCACGTGCAGGTTCATGCCGTGCTGACAGTGCAGATACGTCCCATGCTTTCAGTGCAGGTATGTCCCGTGCTGGCAGTGCTGTTACGTCCGTGCTGGCAGTGCTGTTACGTCCGTGCTGGCAGTGCAGGTATGTCCCGTGCTGGCAGTGCAGGTATGTCCCGTGCTGGCAGTGCAGGTATGTTCCGTGCTTGCAGTGCAGGTATGTCCCGTGCTTGCAGTGCAGGTACGTCCATGCTGGCAGTGCAGGTATGTCCCGTGCTGGCAGTGCAGGTATGTCCCGTGCTTGCAGTGCAGGTATGTCCGTGCTGGCAGTGCAGGTATGTCCCGCGCTGGCAGTGCAGGTATGTCCGTGCTGGCAGTGCAGGTATGTCCCGTGCTGGCAGTGCAGGTACGTCCGTGCTGGCAGTGCAGGTATGTCCCGTGCTGGCAGTGCAGGTATGTCCCGTGCTGGCAGTGCAGGTACGTCCGTGCTGGCAGTGCAGGTATGTCCGTGCTGGCAGTGCAGGTATGTCCCGTGCTGGCAGTGCAGGTATGTCCGTGCTGGCAGTGCAGGTATGTCCCGTGCTGGCAGTGCAGGTACGTCCGTGCTGGCAGTGCAGGTATGTCCCGTGCTGGCAGTGCAGGTACGTCCGTGCTGGCAGTGCAGGTATGTCCCGTGCTGGCAGTGCAGGTATGTCCCGTGCTTGCAGTGCAGGTATGTCCGTGCTTGCAGTGCAGGTACATCCGTGCTGGCAGTGCAGGTATGTCCCATGCTGGCAGTGCAGGTACGTCCGTGCTGGCAGTGCAGGTACGTCCGTGCTGGCAGTGCAGGTACGTCCGTGCTGGCAGTGCAGGTACGTCCGTGCTGGCAGTGCAGGTACGTTCGTGCTGGCAGTGCAGGTATGTCCCGTGCTGGCAGTGCAGGTACGTCCGTGCTGGCAATGCAGGTACGTCCGTGCTGGTAGTGCAGGTACGTCCGTGCTGGCAGTGCAGGTATGTCCCGTGCTGGCAGTGCAGGTATGTCCCGTGCTTGCAGTGCAGGTACGTCCGTGCTGGCAGTGCAGGTACGTCCGTGCTGGCAGTGCAGGTACGTCCGTGCTGGCAGTGCAGGTACGTCCGTGCTGGCAGTGCAGGTATGTCCCGTGCTGGCAGTGCAGGTATGTCCCGTGCTTGCAGTGCAGGTACGTCCGTGCTGGCAGTGCAGGTATGTCCCGTGCTGGCAGTGCAGGTACGTCCGTGCTGGCTGTGCAGGTACGTCCGTGCTGGCAGTGCAGGTACGTCCGTGCTGGCAGTGCAGGTATGTCCCGTGCTGGCAGTGCAGGTACGTCCGTGCTGGCAATGCAGGTACGTCCGTGCTGGTAGTGCAGGTACGTCCGTGCTGGCAGTGCAGGTACGTCCGTGCTGGCAGTGCAGGTATGTCCCGTGCTGGCAGTGCAGGTACGTCCGTGCTGGCAATGCAGGTACGTCCGTGCTGGTAGTGCAGGTACGTCCGTGCTGGCAGTGCAGGTATGTCCCGTGCTGGCAGTGCAGGTATGTCCCGTGCTTGCAGTGCAGGTACGTCCGTGCTGGCAGTGCAGGTACGTCCGTGCTGGCAGTGCAGGTATGTCCCGTGCTGGCAGTGCAGGTATGTCCGTGCTGGCAGTGCAGGTACGTCCGTGCTGGCAGTGCAGGTACGTCCGTGCTGGCAGTGCAGGTATGTCCCGTGCTGGCAGTGCAGGTATGTCCCGTGCTGACAGTGCAGGTATGTCCGTGCTGGCAGTGCAGGTACGTCCGTGCTGGCAGTGCAGGTATGTCCCGTGCTGGCAGTGCAGGTACGTCCGTGCTGGCAATGCAGGTACGTCCGTGCTGGTAGTGCAGGTACGTCCGTGCTGGCAGTGCAGGTACGTCCGTGCTGGCAGTGCAGGTATGTCCCGTGCTGGCAGTGCAGGTATGTCCGTGCTGGCAGTGCAGGTACGTCCGTGCTGGCAGTGCAGGTACGTCCGTGCTGGCAGTGCAGGTATGTCCCGTGCTGGCAGTGCAGGTACGTCCGTGCTGGCAATGCAGGTATGTCCGTGCTGGTAGTGCAGGTACGTCCGTGCTGGTAGTGCAGGTACGTCCCGTGCTAATAGTGCATGTGCGGGAGTGCAGGTGGGGGAGGGAAGGAGGAGTAGTGGACAGGGAGAGAGGGACAGTGTCCAGCATCCAAGCACAGAGGCAGAGCAGGATGATAATGATGACGATGACGATGACGATGTGAGCCTACAACTTCCATGCATCTTGTTGAAGGGATATGCAACCCACGTTTTACACACAGAGAATGAGATCCTTGTGGAAGGTGTTATTGCGTCTTTTCCTAAACTCTATGCGTCATTGGCAGGTAAGAACATAAATCAGCAAATTAAGTGTACTCATTAATAATGTCAATTATCTAAACAGTGACAAGTTTATATTTCATACACTTATTAATGTAACGTTAATATGTACATCATGTATGCTAGAACGGAGTAGTGCTGATGCATGGACACGTTTTCTTAGTCACTATTAAGCAAATTATATACAGTACCTACCTACCTATATGTTTATGTTCTATATTTGTGACGCTGCATGTTTTTTGATTCATTTGTGTTTTTCATTAAAATGTACTTATTGGTTGCATACTAGTGATTTACATTTTTCCATTTAGGGAGTGCTGGACTATTTCAGTATTATATACAGTAATGTGTCTGTAACTACATGTACATTTTATTTGGGATACATATATTCGTACTAGCTGTTCCAACATCGCTTTCATATTACAATAATTAATATTGAAACAATTATGCAAACAATTAAATTTACAGTAGCCTATGTATTTTGCTGTAATCATTTTTTACAAATATACAGTACACAGTGAGAACCAAAAGCAGCGAAATAAGCAAGCTGTGGTCAACGATTTGCACATCGTCAGTGCATGTGGCCAATTCCGCCGAATAGCCAAGACGTGCAAGAAACGTTTTGGCGATATCAAATTATGACTTTAAAAAGAAATGGCTAAGTCTGGGCGCCATACCTGTGGCACAGGTGGTGGCCCTCCAGCATCTCTCCACTTGCAATCATATGAGCAGAAAATGTACTGTATTATGGACCACCAACTTGTATTTGGGATAGGAGGTGACAGGGATATCGGGCCTAGGATTTCCCAGCCGTCACAAAGTGAGAACTATATTAAATATGTCTAATTTATGCATCATTAGTGGCACAGAAGCCAATAATTTGTTAATGTCGAAAATATTCACTGTAGTTTTTATTTTGCTCTGAAGTAATAGAAAAATTACCCTGGTCATTATGTAAACTTTGTGCTTAACAAGCTTGTTTAATTGCACAACTATTAAGTATGTACTGTTATATAGTCATGGTTGGACCATTGTAGGTTTAGCATAACATTAGTGATGTATGAAATCTGAAACACAAGAAAAACAGTAGTATGTATGTATGCATGGGCATCCGCAGAATTTTTTTCGGGGGGGGGCATCATTTTAACGGCCAGTGCCCGGCGTAAAAGTGGTGGTGAGTGCACTGTGGCGAGCAAGTCCGACCAGCATAAGGGGGTTCTCCCCCCCGAGAAAATTTTGAAAAAAAAGAAAAAATATCTTTTAGCGCGCAACTTTTACTTAACTGTTTTCTTATTGTGATACAGAATAAAACATTACAATGCAACCTGTTTATTTTTATATTTTCAACAAAAGACATGTGTCTGCCTGCCTGGGTGGGTGGGTGAGTGGGTGAATGACAGTAGAATGACAGTGGGTGAGTGGGTGAATAACAGTGGGTTGGTGAATGACAGTGGGTCGGTGTGTGAATGACGGTTGAATGACGGTGGGTTGGTGGGATAATGATGGTAGGTGGGTGGGCGAATGACAGTGAGTGAGTGGGTGGATGGGTGAATGACAGTGGGTGAATGACAGTGGGTGGGTGGGTGAATGTTGAATGTGGGTGGGTGAATGATGGTGAGTGGGGGAAAGACGGTAGGAGAGAGTGACTGGGTGACAGTGACTGGGTGGGTGGGTGACAGTGAGTGGGTGGGTGGGAGACAATGACTGGTTGGGTGGGAGACAGTTACTGGGTGGGTGGGAGACAGTTTGGGAGACAGTGACTGGGTGACTGAGTGAGTGACAGTGACTGGGTGGGGGACAGTGACTTGGTGAGTGACAGTCAGTGACTGGGTGGGTGACAGTGACAGTGGGTGACGGTGACAGTAGGTAACGGTGACAGTGGGTAACAGTGATAGTGGGTGATGGTGACAGTGACAGTGGGTGACAGTGACTGGGTGGAGTGACTTACCTTGACCGGGTGGGTGCAGCTTGTCACTGGACGCTTCCCCCTCCTGCCCCCGATATCCTCTTCTGCCCCCGATATCCCTGTGGCAGCTGCCAGGGAAGGGAGGTGGGCTTGGGGAGAAGGCGCGGGAGGAGGGCTCGGGGGGGGCACAGGAGGTGGGCTCAGAGGGGGGCAAGGCCACGGGAGGTGGGTCAGGGGGCGCATGGGAGGTGGGTGCGCGGGAAGATGGCCAAGGGGGGGAAGCGGGCCAAAGGAGGAGCTGGTACTTCCCCCTCCGTCCCACGTTGGGAGCGGGCCGCAGAGGAGCTGGTACTTCCCCCTCCGTCCCACGTTGGGAGCGGGCCGCAGAGGAGCTTGGAGTACTTCCCCCTCCATCCCACGTTGGGAGCAGGAGGGGGAGCAGGCCGCAGAGGAGCTTGGCTTGTACTTCCCCCTCCGTCCCACTTTGGGAGCGGGTGGAAGCGGGCCCTGCTTGCCCTGCGCATGCGTGACGGGACAGTGGGGAATAAGCGCCATTTTTTTAAACTTTTTTTTAAAAATTTATTTAATTAACTGGTGCCCGGCCGCGCGGGGGCCCGGCCTGACCCACGGGGCCCGGGATGCAGTACCCTTTGTCCCCCCCTGTGCCCTCCCTGTTGGTGGCCCTGGATCCAGGAGGGGCAAGTGCCCCCCCTTGCCCCCTCCTGCGGACGCCCATGGCCACAATATATACCTAGACTGCTCCATCATCCTACCAGCTAGGAGGCCTAGGATTTATCCACCTTATCTACCTATCTGGTGATTATGGCACATTTAGATATCCAGCAGGGCAACTTCAACTAAATGTCACACATCCCATATACCTCCTCTTATCTATACTGGGCTTTATTAAAGGTATATTAATACCTCACCCTACGAGGCATTCAAAAGGAGGTTTTCCTTTGGGATGGACCCAGCTGAATGAGCTATAGTTACACTATCTTTGTCTATACATCCCCCTCATCCTAGCCAGTCCTATCCAGTATTAGGGAGGCATTAGAAGCTTCTTGATATTAAATTTATTTATGTCCATTATGTTCTAATAAATTTATATGTTGTATGTCTGCACACTTCAGGACCATGATTCAATACTACTCAGGTCTGCAGTGCGCCCTTTTGGGGATCTCTCTGTGTGTTCTTCACACTCACACCCCGTTAGGAAAAAAAAAAACGCCAGCAAAACTGGCGTTTTTTTTAATCTCGCCACTTTCTCACCCCTTACTGAATAGGGATAGGCATTTTTGGCGGGAAAGTGGCGAGAAGTGCCTTTCCGCCGCTTACTGCATGAACCCCTTGGTCGTTTTTTCGCCATGCCGGAACCTTGGCTATATGCCACCCAAAATCCCATCCCTCTGGTCATTCCAAAACCGGAGATATGGACTTACACATTTCACCATTTCACACCTAGTCGTTTTTTCGCCATGCGGCTTTTCCCCATTGGAATCAATGGCCGGCGCCGCCATTGACAATGCATGGCGCCCGTTGCCATTAGATTCAATGGTGTGAACCTCCTTCTCCGCTCGACCCTTTACGGGGGTCCCTCATTCCTGGACCCGGTGTGGATCATGTGTGGGGGTTCCTAGGGGCTAGGGACAAAAATAACTTTATTCCCAGGGGACCTAGAACCCAAGATTCCCACGCCAATTGTCGTTGAACTTGAC
Organism: Ascaphus truei; assembly: GCF_040206685.1. Lineage (NCBI taxonomy): Eukaryota > Metazoa > Chordata > Amphibia > Anura > Ascaphidae > Ascaphus > Ascaphus truei. Next base: position 31,051,042 of record NC_134489.1, read on the forward strand.
TGTGGTGATTAAACTCTTTTAAAAGACATTGTATCCGCTTTTGCGGTCTGCGGTTTGGATAGCTGCCAACCTGTTCCTCGAGGACGGCATTGAGGAATCTCCATTGAAGTCAATGAGCCCATTGACTTACAATGGGAAACCGCCGCTCCTCCTCTCGGACGCCACCTGCTGGTCGTCGCTGGAAAACAGGTCCAAAACCGCTACTTCTGCCATTAGAAAGCATGGAGGCTCAATGGCGACCTATGGACGGCTGCAAAATGGAGCCTGAAAAGGCGGGAAAATTACACGAAGGGCTATAATCACTATTTTAACATTAACCCCTTCCCTCCCGCATCAACCCTAGTGTATGTGTGGGTGCAAACACCAGGATAACACAATACATTTACACAGGGGAATAAACATTTGGATATTGAAGCAAGGCAAAACACATTACTGGACCTCAGTCCAGTTAACCCCTTGCTTCCCTGATGAGAGTAGAGGGTGGCCAAATGGGGTGTAACCCCTTTAATCCCGGGCCAAATCCTCTCTATCATGACACCTTCCATATAGGAATGGTTAGGAAGGTCTCCCAAGTATCTAGTTCTTGGTACATTGTAGTTACTGGCCCTTTTAAGTATCTTCTGTGTCTGTAGAGATTTTGGAAGACTGTTGAGGATGTGAAGGACGTGGATGGATAGGTCAAGGTAACAAAATGTCGAACATGAAGAAACCTGTACAGTATCTTTCAGTGATTGGTAATAAGCATTTAGTGCAAAATTCCTCAAAATTAAGAATCTGACCCTTAGAGGTCATGTTTTCCAAATCAAATATACCTTTGTGTTTCCATAAGATTTTGTATGGAATCCTGGGATAAAGTTGAGTTTATCAAATATAGGAACCAGCTTTGAGGAAGATTTCATCAGTCAAAATTTAGATTGGTTTATTGATTACACTGGATTATTTTTTCTGAATTCTTTGTTTATACCCTCTCCTTAGCACGCAACAAAGCTGAGGACAGAGAAGTAGGGGTGACAAGTGAGGATTCGATTTAAGTTTATTTTGGGGGGGGGGGGGGATGCCAATAAATAACTTGTTTTAATTGGCTAGGTAATATTTCGAAATATCAGGTACCGCCAGATTTGCTCCAATTTTCGGCGCCAATAATACCAATTTTGGGATTTTTGGGCACTTTTGTTTCCAAATGAATTGGAGTAGCAATTGGAATAGCATTTTGGATATTTTTCAGATATTTATTAGAGTTAGCTAATAAACCTGTCTCTCATCCTCATGCAGCCTTTATAAGAACTCTGATTCTTGCTTTCTATGCCTATTTATTGAGGGTTCTCCCAGTACTGAAGCTTACTGCCTCTTCGCTGTTGCTGTCGCTCTGTACGAGACCCTTTCGGACTTCAGTTCACTTGACTCTCTCCAGCTCTTATCTCTGCCTTTTTATTGATCACTGCTACCTGTGTGCTGCCCATCCTGGCCCTCTGCCTGTTTACTGACCATTCATTGTTACCTACCTGCTAGCCTGACCCAGCCACTGGACTCCAGCCCCACAGTTTTACTGTTGTACTACAGAGCTATCTGATTTCTGACCCCATAATATTAATCATGATAGGGATCATTCTTCTAAATGATCTCTGACCCCAATAACATTCAACAGGATAGGGATTATTATCACTGGAATGTTAATTTAGTGTCAGCTTTTTGACTAGTCAGGCTGAATGTGCAGCAACAGATGAGTTCAAAAGTATAGTACATATACATACATGCACTGAGGCAGTCAAACACTTTTTGGAGACTGATATTGACATGTCTTCGACATGGTCCATTTCTTTTATCTAGTATAGAATTTATTCTTCGTCACAATTATTTTTTGTTTGAGGACACTTTTTACCTTGAGACTTCTGGAACCAGGTTCGTCCCCAGCTAGTTAAATCTCTTGATGGGATTTGAGAAGAGCTGCATGTTTGGGCAAGACCTGGCTGGGGGGTGAGTCTGGTCTACTATGATCGCTATAATGACGATCTGATTTTCATTTGGGAGGGTAAGTAGGATGAGTTTAGGGATTTCCTTGCCACATTCAATCACCATGATTTAGGTTTAGAGTTCACTTTTTCTATTAGTTCCACCAAATTAATTTTCTTGGATTTGGAATTGACCGCCAATAAAACTGTTTAATCCAAACTAGCACATGTTTCAAGCCAGTGGTATATCGGGCAAAGGCAGTGGGCAAGACCATTTTCTTTCTTCAATTTGGGAGTTTCTTTAATGCATTGGAGGAGGGTACTCACTGTGTTTCTCTATTATGGATTCTATGATGGGGCTTTCCTATATCAGTCCCGCTTACTGAAATGTAGTGGCGAAGGATCTTTCTCTAAGATCACCATATACTTCAAGACCTGTCTGTATGCTACAAGGTACTTTCCCACTTTGATTTCCCAGTCATTTGGAAATTTTACAGAGTCTATTTGGATTTTTATCAGACATTGGGACATTACTTGACTCTCGTTCTCCCACAGACTCAGAGATTGCCATCAGAGTGGTTGTGTTATTTAGCACATTATCCATTGGTTGCCTAGGTCCTTTAATATATTGTAGTATCAGACCATTTTTTAAATCCTATTTACTTGTATGTTTTCTTATCCTATATTCTCCTTTATAGGACATGGGTTATTTTTATTAAAGCGTTTGGACATCCCCAGTTTATATTCCTCACCTGGTTTTTGGAGGTGTGCTTCCTTTTTGAGATAGATGTATATACAGTATATAGCCCATGACACACATATATTCTGTACATACATATACAACAGTATACCATGCACATCATACCTACAGTATTTAACTCTCACCTATCCACAGCAACAACATCCCAAATACTTCAAGGACCAACTGTAGGTTTGTGAGGTACCTCAATGGGTTTGATACAGTCAAGATAGCATTATTCTCAAAAAGGGATTATTTATAATTTTCCTTCCCCAATTTGTACACCCTGAATATTCCGGTTATCTCTAATTGTTCAGGCTATGGGCTCTATAGTGAGTGCAAACAGTTGGGAGAGGGGACATCCTTGTCTGGTTCCATTTGTTCTTTTTATGGTTTCCAAATTCCCTCCTGGTAATTCTAGGGTTGCCGTTGGGAGATTATATGGGGTCTGCACAACAGAAACTGAATGCCATCAGTGTCCTGTTTAGGAATGCCATTTACACTAATCTGATTAAATGCTTTTTCATTCAAACTCGGCAAGATAGCTTTAGGCTTTGTGGACTTAATATACTCAATTATATTCACAATCTTCCCGGTGTTGTCGGTGGTTTGTCTTTCATTAATAAATGCTACTTGATCCCTGTGAATACATTTTGGTAAAATTGGGTTTAACCTATTGTCTAAAATGTTGCTATAGATTTTTATTTTTGAGATTGAGAGAGATTGGCCTATAGCTCCTGTAGTTCAATTGGTCTTTCCATTATTTATGAATAATTGTGATATTGGCTTTAGCCATTTGCTCAGGAATTTGCTTACCATCTAGGAAATAGTAAAACAATGATAATAGATATAGGGATAGAATATAAATACACTTTTTTTAATAAATATATGACAATCTATTAGGTCCTGGTGGTTTATTTCCTGTAATTCCTTTATGACGGCCAATAATTCTAGTTTTATGATTTTAGCATTTAAACTCATTAGGACCCTTTATATTAACTTCAGAAGATCACAGAATAAGCCCCAGTGAACTGATCTATTTTAAGGACTGTAAATCTGAATGTGGGGGGTCTTTATTCAAGTTATATCAATTTCTGTAGTAAAAATGAAATTCCTTGGCTATCAGAGGAGTGTACTGTAGCATGTAATTTCACCATTCATATAACAAAAAACAAAGCTACATCCAATGACAAAAATATACATTGAAATACCTATATATCTCTTGAAAAAAGGGTAATTTAGTTAAACCCTTTGGCCAAAGCATTTTAAGCCAGCAAGCCACTTCAAGGCATGACCAAATATTGAAGGCCCTAACACTAACTGATTACAATTCTTATTTTAAGGAGACCCTGGCAGGGCAGGACGCCATTCCATGACCACCAGCGACTCCTGATGGAAAGGTGGTGGTGAGAAAGAGCACGTTGTCATACACTATATGTGTTACATGCTTTTAAACATTGCATATATTGTAAGCGCGATTCTTATATTTTTATATATATAAAGTTTTTATTAAGTTGATCTGCGTAATGGTTCATCTCTTTCTTATATTCTGAGGAACCAACTACTCGAGCCTCACCCTTGAGAACAGATTGCCTGAACTTTGGATATGCCCTTTTTAAACCTACTACATTTTGAGTAGGCAACACATAGGAGCCAAGTCTCCTTATTGAGTTCACGAATTTAAATACATCTGCACGTAGAATTGTTTTATGTTTATTTTGGTTGAACTTCTATGCATCTGGATTTTGAAGAACATTTTAATTCTGCATATGCCTGCATAAATTGACACCAGCCACTGCAAACCCAAACTCACCGCACCATATATATTACTGTGAAAAAGGCGTGCTACTGAGATTGTGACCTCATGTACTATAACAAAGGACAAAAAGCCTCAGTTCTAGATCCAATATGACAAATTATACAGTTAATATGTATGCATTTTTTTAATAAGTGAGTGTAATTTAGTTGGATTATTTTGCCAAAGCATTTTAAGCTTGCAAAATCATTCCAAAGTATTCTCTCTTTTGCAAATCCTAACACTACTGCACCCGCAAAAGGTTCTCAAACTCTTTAATTCAGGGAGAGCTGTCTTTATAAACAGGTTATTCACAGGCGCATAACAAGAGATGCCATTTAACAGGTGGGATGAGCGAGTTTGAAACCAGGGAGGAAGGGTCACAAATCTCCAAATTGTTTACCAATTGAAATTTTACAAACACACACAGCCCCTGTTTGCTCAGAACACAAACTCACCACACCATATATAGTTGTGTCAAAAAGGATTGCTACTGAGATTGTGACCTCAAGTAAAATAACAAAAAACAAAAAGCCTCAGTGATACATCTAACATGACAAATTATATGGTCAACTATTTAGTTAAATTCTTCGGTTAAAGCATTTTAAGTTTGCAAGCCATGCCAAGATATCCCCTATTTTCCCATTCTTAACACTAGTGTAATCGTAAAAAAGCTCATCCCAGCACTGAATTGATTGACAACACAACACAGTACGGTAAATTTATATATTTTATTATTTCAGATTATAAACAAAAGACAAAAATGTGAAATAAATATCTTTGTCATTTAATTAATCTTTGTAATTTCAATGGTAAAGACAGACTACACTCATTGTAAAATTTTGACTTAAAATGTTTACAGTAGCGTGTGTAGATCTACAGTATATGGCTGTACAAAATGAAATCATAAAAAGTTAAGACGACTTTCTGAATTTTATAGGGAATGCAGGGTTATCATACTGTATGTTGCAGTGAATTGAGATTGCAACTGCTATATAGCAAACTTTACTCTTACTCCCATCTGGTGTTTTACTGTAGAGTGCCACGGCCCAAATTTACCAAACGCTGGTAAGCCTCAGCACACCTTATATATAATTGTGAGACTACATTTTAATAAGGACGCTGACTAATTTTAAAATGCTTTTATTCTCATGTACTGGATGTTCCTGTATCTGTGCACATTCATCAATGGTCATTCTGGACTGTTAGAACCCTGAGCTATAGTTTCCATAGCCATGTCTTTCAGATCTAAGCCATATAGTCAGGTTGAGATGATTAGTGAGTGAGATGGACTAGGTCCTACTCACAATCCTCTCTTATTGCTGCTTCTCCCTGTTATATACTTTTTACTGTTCATCTGAGGCTGTATTATAATGATGTAGCATTTTGGAAAAAATATGCAAACAAGGAGTCCAGAGCTTGAAGATAAGATGGCAAACACCTCCACAGCCACCATGTGTTTGCCTTTGGTGCTGAGATAAGCTGGGATAAATGTCACCCAAACACTGGCAAAAACCAGCATGCTGAAAGTGATAAACTTGGCTTCATTAAAGGTGTCAGGGAGATTCCTGGCCAGAAATGCCACTAGAAGGCTAATCAAGGACAAAAGACCCATATAGCCCAAGACGCATGAAAATAACACTTTGGATCCCTCGTTGCATTCAATAACTATGGTTCCAATCTCTGCTCTCATATTGAGTTCTGCAAAGGGGGGAGAACTGGCCAGCCAGACAGTGCACAAGATTATCTGGATCATTGTACAGAAAGGAACAATATATCTGGGAATCCTGAATCCCACCAGCTTTCTTATCCTGCTGTCCGGATTGGTAGCACTGAACACCATGATGACAGTGATAGTTTTGGCCAGTATCACGGAAAGGCAAACAGAGAATATGACCCCAAACACCACCTGGCGAAGCATGCAGGTTGTCATACTCGGGTGACCAATGAATACCAAGGAGCAAAGGAAGCAGAGAATGAGGGAGATGAGGAGGAGGAAGCTTAGCTCTCTGTTATTGGCCTTTACTATGGGAGTCTTGCGCTTTATTATGAACAAGCAGAGCACAGAAACTGTGAGCAAACACAAAATTATTGAAATACCAGCCAAAGAGGCTCCTAAATACTCTTCATAGGAGAGGAACTGGATGATTTTTGGCACACACACCTCTTTTAAGGTATCAGGCCATTTATCTTCTGGGCACTTGAGGCATTCACTGTTATCTAGAAAAAAATTATGAAAATAATTATTAGATAAAAATGGATACTGAGTTTTTACATAGAGTATATAGCATAGACAACACAATCACTTCTCCTGTCTTGATGACAAAGTTAATAGTGTGACAATAGAGGGTAGCCAGTCATCATTAATAAAGGTTATGTCCAGCCATTTACCCCTGAAACCGTACGCCAAAGGCTGAAGTGTAAGCTTTTGGGACCAATTGTGCACCTTGATGTTTTTCCCCATATTTCTGTTCTCATTTTACAGTCCCCTGCAGCAATGTATGCTAGGGATGCTAGGTATAGTTAGGATCCCTGTTAGGAAATAGCTGCAAGACAGGGACATTGGGACAAGGAGATTAAGGGTGGATATTGGGGAGCAAGTAGGGTTAAAAAACTGTATGTATTACTGACCGGAGTAGCTGGTAGAACTGTTATGTTACACACAAATAGTGTAGTATAGTATAGCAAAAACCTGACCTGTTTAGGGGCTTTTGGGGATCCTGGTATCCTAGAGCAGTGGTGCACAATCTTTCCAGCGTGCGCCCCCTTCCTGCTTCCCTCCCTGCTCGTGCCCCCTCTCCCTTACCTCCTCTCCAGCTTCAAAAGACACTGCAGGGTCATGTGACATCACGTTGCCATGCCAACGTGATGTCACATGACCCAACGGCGTCTTTTGACTCCACGTTGCCATGGCGACGTGTCGCCGAAGAGAAGGTAAGTGAAGTTGTAGAGGCTTTAATTTAAATGTCTTGTGTCACGATGGACACCAACTTTATCAACACATTTATATTTCTGGGTACTCGATTGAACAGAACAAGTTGCAAAATAAATTGTGATGTATTTCCTTAATAGACAAACACACAACATCTGCAGAATACACTTAAAACAACACTTACTGGGATAAGGGAACGAAATAAATTGTCCTTTGCTTGCAAGCGCAAGAAATGCAGTCTTGATTTTAAGGTCACGTGGCCAGAGCGCAAATTGCCAGTCTAATAACTCAGCCACCTCAAAGAATTTCGTAGAGATTCGTTAGAATTCGTTCGAGTCACCAGGGCCAACGAATTCCGACGTTAGGGGCAAATCCTTAGTTACAGTGTTATTATCCCCTTCTCTCCGGGACCGGTTGCCGCTGTGCTGGAACAAAGCCTTGCGTATTCACATCATGGATCAAAAATCACAAACACTTCGGGGATACCTCGGGAGCCGCAGCTATAGACTGGCCAAGGCTATCTCTTACATGTGGACCAAATCCCCTTGTGGGAAAAATGTAACTCACTAATGGTCGTGTTGCCCACAGTTCATAAGACCGGGCAAAAAGGCTTTCCAGTGTGCAAAGCGCATGGGTCAGTTTGACACCCATGCCACTTAGCATACCTGGGATACACCCATACCTTGGTGCCTCGGAGTCTGAGATTTGGCCCAGAGGTGTCAATGACCCGGACTTTGTTATACATCAGAATGCCGGCCGTGTATACATTATGGGTCTCTGGGCCTTTTCATCGTGACACTTTGTTAGACTGGGTGTCGCCAACTCAGCGAGACCCCTTTGAAGTGCAGGTATGAAAATACTCCCAGCTCATTCACCCATATCACATCTGTATGTCCGAGGAATTCTTTCCCGGGCTTAAAGAACAGACCATGCCTTTACATTTTAAATCTACAGTTTTTACACACTTTATTCAAACATCATGTTCTACTTGTGCTACAACTGTAATTTCTATATGTAGGTGCATGTAGTGTTTAATCATATTTGCTCCCAAAAATCAGGGTGCTGGGTGCTCTCGTTCTTGAGTTAGCCTTTGTAATTGAAAAGTCGGGTTAGGGGAAGCGAGGTTCCCGCACTTCTCACGTCAATTGACCAACTTCCCACGGCAATAGACTTTCTGCCTTTCATGTTACAAAGTTAACGAGGAACGGATAAATTTTATCGGTAAAACACTTGAGATTCTAACCGCAACCACTTATTCAATTAACTTGTGATTACATGTCAAACCGATAGTAATGGATGCCCATCACACAGACAGCCCTTTAAACTTTTGCCACGCGTCTTCAATCAGCGCTAGCGTTGGGCGCTCACTACGCCATCTTGTGTCTGTGAATTGTGTATAACAGGCAATGCATTTTTCTTTTAACACAGCAGGCAGGGAGTGGCCTGCAAATGGGGGGTAAAAATGGCGGGAACAGATCAAACACAGCAATGCATGGCAAATAAGTTTAACCCCTTCCCAATGCGAGGGGAGGAAGACCAGCCGGGTATAACACCTTTATTCAGGCCTGATCACCTCCATCCTCGCCACACCTTGGGGGGAAGAGAACAGGGCCTTTGCAACCACAGCACCCCCCTGAACAATCTTGCACCCTCCCATGGGGGGCACACACCCCAGTTTGCGCACCGCTGTACTAGAGACATGAGACTTCAGGAGTCTACATTTTAGGTGGAATATTTGGGCAAAAAATGTATTCGATTTGTTTGCAGGAGTTCTGGGAGCCGAGTTACTGGTAGTCCCTTAATTCTCCCCAGTGTGCAGTCACTATTTTGGGAAACCCAAGGAGAATTACACTGGGGCTATACAGTGTCCCTCAGACTCCTAGTTTTTGATCCCAAATATCCCAGATGCAGTTCCCTCACAGGTATAAAGTTTCCCAAAAGATATGAGTTGTTTAAGATAGTGTATTGTATTTTATACCTTATGTATTAATGTCTATACAGCCAGATGTGGATTAGCATTCCAATGAAACCAGCTCAAGTAATGGGATTCCCTGTGTTAATTGCATAGACATGCAGGTTTGTGGCACATGGTGAGGGGGAAGCGCTGTGGACTTGCTATCTTCAGAGAAAGACTTTGTTTCACTTAGACCTCATTTCAAACTAATTTCAAACTCAAACTCATAGGCACGACTCCCATTGGCTGAGCGATCACAATCCTTGATCTAAATGGTTGTCAGCCCCCTCAATGTAATAAATATGCAACAAGCCCTATATAAGGGAGAGTGGTCTAGCAGATAAGTCTTTTTTTGTTGGAGATTTGAAGAGACAAGGAGATAGAGGCTATGTTAGCCTGTGTGGACCTGCTGGAGCTGCTGGCGGGCTGTTCAAAGGTGCTTCTTGGTGAAAGAGCTACACACCAGCAAAGAAGCACTGGAGAATATATACATATATACGCTTAAAATTCTGATAACGAAACTGCTAGTCAGTGATGTGGGTGTCTGTGTTTCACTAGTGAGAAAATCAGATACAGTGGTAAGTGACTTAGAATCAATCATGGAAATTCTAGGTCTGCTGGACATGTATGAGAAGGTACCCTTTAACACAGGAGTTTTAATCTTAGGCCTGAATAATCCAATGGTTGCAGGAGCACATTTAGATGCAGTGCCAAAGAACTGAGGTTTAGCAAGGGAAGGAGTGTTTGGGAAATCAGAAAGGACAACAGATTCCCTGACAAGGGGATTTCAGCTCACTGAGTGACCGAGGACTTCAGCGAAATACCTGGAGTGGGAATTCTGTGAACAGGCTTAGGGAAAAAACGGTTCCTGAATACTTTTAACTGGAACCAGTATTTTAACAGAACATTCAGGGAGCGCGGCAGCGGAAACTTTAGCTTAACCAGGGGGATTATAGCAATGATTATCCAAGGACTCCGCAACCTTAGGGGATTCATTCAGTGCAATCTCTGATGTTAGAAAGGACACATTAGCCTTGGAGCAGCAAGAATTTACAGGGGTTAACGCAGATAGTACCTGAGAGTCAAAAAGAGGGAGATTTGCCTCTGAAATTGGGGACACAAGGAGTTCATCCTCTGGAGCCAAGGACGTGACCTTGGCTGGTGAACAGGAAATTACCAAAGGAGACTCATAGAGCTGACCCGCATGGGTTAATACAGGAAAGACCTTCAGAACAGAGCTTAAGGATTCTAACTTAGAAAGTGGAAGCAGAAGGGGTTCCTTCTCTGGCATGTGGAGCACGCAGAGCTGCCTTGCAGGGGTTAAAACTGGAAAAACCTCAAGGGCAGGATTCAGGGATTCTGAGTTAGAAAGTGAGGGTAGAAGGGGTTCATTCTAAGACACTAGGGCCATAGCTTTGGCTTGAGAAATACAAGTATACTCCACGGGAACCTCACAAGCCTGACTGGCAAGGGTTAACGCAGACATATCCTTGGGGTCTAAGCACTAGGAGGTGCAATTAGGGCTAGAAATCGTGGCAGCTTCTACCTTAGGGGGCAGTGATAGTGGGGTGGCTTGGCCATTTTTAGGAGAGGGAGGTACCCCCACAGGTTTAGCAACAGGACTGACAAAAAAGGGTTTGTGAATCGTCAGTGCGTAGGCGGCGAGGAGATGTTCACGCTCACTTATGTTCCTGTCAAATTCTAGGAATAATTTAAGGGTGTTGTCTATGGCCTGAGCCTGTACTCCAAAATCCGCAGTTTCCAGACCCGTAGTGGACATAAGAAGGAGCAGTTGGGAGTACTGGGCTTGTAACATCTTCTTTACCTCTCTACCTTCCTGAGATTTGGTAAGGATTTCTTTACGTGTTTTTCTGCAGGGGTTAAACCTTCATACATACAAGCAAGATAAGGCGGAGGCAGTCTTTCAAACAGATACTGTTCTTCAAACAGGGACCGGTCCGCAGACTGGGACATAGGTTCAGTTAAACATTTACAAACCCCCGCCAAGACGCGGTCTGGTTTTGTGGGGCCGAGCATACTGTTACTGTTTTGCTCGCCGCAAAACGGGGCCGGACCGCGTGGCCGAGGCTGGGTTATGAAATCACCGACCTTAGACCACGCAGACTGGTCCGGAGTGCGAAGTTCATAGTCAAACAGGCCGGGTTCAGGATTGGAGAGAACAGCGTTATCATTGGACGAGCCAGAGTCAGGATATGAGATATCCAGGTAGTCGTAGTCAAAGCAGGGAGTCGGCAACAGGAAATCAAGCAGGTCCTCCTGATTCAGCGTAATCGCTGCAGGTTGGGAACAGGGATTGCGCGTGTGATGTCCACGTCCTATGGCGAAGGTCTAGTAGAGGGAAGGCTGACCGGAGTGGGGACACCGCCAGGCAGCACTGGTAAACCAGTGCTTCAGCGCAAAAGTTCAAGCAGGCCTCTGTGAAGGGAGAGAGCAGCAGGGCACGGCATCCAAACAATACCTCTGCTGGGGGTGAATGCAGCAGGTAGTAGAATCCAGGCAGGCAGAACACAGGCTTCTGAAGAGAGGAACAGCAGGCCTCCAGGAACAAGGAACTCAGGCCTCAGCGTAGCAGCAGCAGGCTTGGAGGAAACTGGAACAAGTACAACGAAGTAGAACAATAACAACAGAGATAAGTAACGAGAGATAACAAGCCAGGAGGCTTGTGGAAAACACAGGTAATATCCAAGAAGGATTATGCTCGGCAGAGAAGCATTGTGGGGACTGCAGTATTTAAAGGTCAGCGAACCAATAGCAGAAGGGGCGTGTGACAGCATTGCTCTAATGACTGAGCCCAGGCTGGGGCTGCAGTCATAGTTTGCACAGCTGCTGTAGATACCAGGGGGAGTGTTCCAGGACTGCACAGGTCTGCAAGGCAAGGTAATCAGTAAACTGAGGTTTGATTTCTTACAAAGATCACCTCTTACAGTATGTGGCCAATACAACTGATAGTGAAACTTAACAACTCAGGGGTTATTATCAGAATAGATACTTGTAGCAAAACTAGATACTGTACATCTGCTACACAGAGATTTCTGGCAAGCCGCCTTATTTCAGATCAATGTACAAAGGAGAGAACTGACACTATTTGATACTAACTAGTATATTTGCTACCAAACTAAGTTATATCATGAGAGATTCTCAGTGGTCTCAATAAACAAACCGTAGCATCCATAACCATCACTGAGCAAGATGTAGAGATCTACATAAATGAATGAGACCTGAGGCATTGTATGCCATCCTACTTCCCCTGTATACAGAGGCGACCAACTTTATTCTAACTCGGCTAGTTCCGCAAATTTGGGTATATCCCGGTGATGTTCGATTTTGTACTGTTTTCGGCCGGAGTGCATTGCGTTATTTCCCTGCTGTGATTTAAGCATTTTATTCCGGCTGGCTGCAATACTGCAATGCCGTGTAAAAAACCATGGGGGCGTTTGCGAGCTGTTGTCTTTAAAGCCGTCCCCTATAAACCCCTAACATACAGTACTGTACATTTGTATTCATAGTGTACATGTGCAGAGGTCTCCGGAGCTGAACCGCGTTGGTTTCAGGTCAGGGGACCCCCTGCTCCCCGAGATACAGACCCCTTTATGAGGTGCCGGTATCCCTCTGTGTTTAAAGGTCCCGATCACGTGACCGCGACCTGTAAACCAAGCAGTGGGATACCGGCACCCCCTAAAGGGGCCTGTATCTCGGGGAGCAGGGGGTCCCCGGATCTGAAACCAACGCGGTTCTGCTCCGGAGACCCTCTGCACATGTACAGTATGAATAAAAAACATATATAAATAAAAACTCATTCCTTACCTTAGCGGCTATGTGCTATTGTAATGAAGCAGCATTTCTGTATTTTAATAATATTGTACAGTGAGCAGGGGGTTCCCTGAGCCAGAAATTAATGCTCAGGGGACCCCCTGCTCTTGCACAATATTATTAAAAATACATAAATGCTGCTTCATTACCATAGCGTATAGCCGCTAAGGCAATGAAGGGATTAACCCACGTGCCCGCTTTATTGTGGGTAGCGGGGGTGGGTGAAGGGGGTATTTGGCCCTTGGTGTGAGTTTAGGGCTTGCGGGGGGGTTGCGGGTGCACTTAACCCCTTCACGACCGTAGCAGTTAATACCGCTACGGTCATGAAGGGGTTAAGCCCTCCCGCTACCCCCGCAAGTCCTAAAAAACCACCTTTGGGGCTAATACCCCCTTCACCCACCCCACTACCCACAATAAAAAAAATCACACACAGCAGCCGCCAAAAAATAAATAAATAAATCTAAATAAATAAATAAATAAATGACTATAAATAAATACATTTGAAATACATTTTTATTTATAGTGTAGATGTGCAGGGGGTCTCCGGAGCTGAAGTGCGTTGGTTTCAGGTCGGGGGACCCCCTGTTCCCCGAGATACAGACCCCTTTATGAGGTGCCGGTATCCCTCTGCGTTTAAAGGTCCCGATCACGTGATCGCGGCCTGTAAACCAAGCAGAGGGATACCGGCACCCCCTAAAGGGGCCTGTATCTCGGGGAGCAGGGGGTCCCCGGACCTAAATCCAACGCGGTTCTGCTCCAGAGACCCTCTGCATATGTACAGTATACATAAAACACACACATCAATAAAGAATCGTTCTTTAACTTAGCGGCTATGTGCTTTGGTAACGAAGCAGCATTTCTGTATTTTAATAATATTGTACAGTGAGCAGGAGGTTCCCTGAGCCAGAAATTAATGCTCAGGGGACCCCCTGCTCCTGCACAATATTATTAAAAATACAGAAATGCTGCTTCATTGCCATAGCGTATAGCCGCTAAGGCAATGAAGGGTTAAGGCAAAATAAACAATAAATACATTACATACATATTTTTAATGTGTGTTTTAAACCTCCCTGCCTTCACTGTAATCTATGTAAAAAAAAACTCCCCCTATTGTGTGTGAAGCTTCGCTGCCTTCACTGAAATCTATGTAAAAAACCCTCCCCCTATTGTGTGTGAAGGTTCCCTGCCTTCACTGAAATCTATGTAAACCCCCCTCCCCCTATTGTGTCTGCTAAGCTTCCCTGCTTTGACTAATCTGTGTAAACCCCCCTCCCCCTATTGTGTCAGTTAAATCTGCCTGGCCTGTGTTTCTGTGGGTGCAGTGTACTGTATGTAAATGTGGGGAGGGGGATCCCGTGTAAATAGCCACACCCACACCCACTACCCACTACCCACCTGCACATGGCCCCTCCGCTGCTGCAAAAAAGAGACAAAAATTAAAACATACAAAGTAATGTCCCCTAACCCCTTAATTACCATAGCGGTTATTAACCGCTACAGTCATTAAGGGGTTAACCCACCCTCAACCACCACTCGAGATGCCTACATACCCTCCCACACTAACCCCCCCCCGTGAGGCCTAACCACCCAGTACCCACAAGGGAGGCCTACCCACATACCGTTGGGGAAACCCCCCCCCCACCCCCAGTACCCACAATTAAAACAATACAGTGTCCCACAATAAACATCATTCTATTTATTAAATACATTACCCACCCCCTGTGCCCCCCTATAAATACAAGATTTATTCTTTCACATACAGGGTTCATAACGCAGCCCCAGACGAGTCCCCGGTGGGCTGACGGGGCACCTGGACAGACCTACAGTTTACCAGCAGCCCTTTTTACACAGGTTCTGGAGGCCTGCTGGTGGATCCTGCCAGCACCATGGCCCTCAGGTGGTCTCCTTGGGTCACCGTGGGACACAATTGTGTCCCTACGGTAGGCCCGCGGATTTCTGGGAGCCCCGGGTCAGACCCACAGGTGTCTGTGGGGCCTCGGGTGGTTCCCTCGGGGGTCTGGGGAACTCACGAGCGCTCACTACGGGTCCGCGGTGCCCCCACAGAAGTGGGACCACACATCATCATCCCCGCATTTACGGGTCGGAGGTGCCCCCACAGAAGTGGGACCACACATCCGCATCCCCGCAGACTACAGGTCGGTGGTGCCCCCACAGAAGTGGGACCACACATCTTCATCCCAGCATGTGTCACCCGTGGAACCACCAGCCTGCTACCCTTGGGATTCCCGAGGATTCCCGCAGGTGGTCTCCAGAGGTCCCACGCAGAACCACGGAACCAACCCTGAATGTAAAAAAAATAAACCAAAATAAACCTGGCCTATACATTCAATACATACTCCCTCCCCCCCAACACCTACAGTACAATAATGTGCAAAATAACTATTATCCAGATATGGATAATAGATTAATTGCCCATTATTAAAAACATTAACTAGCATATTCAAATAAATAAAGTACTACTGACCTCATCAATACGAAGTGTCCTTCACCAGCAACCTCCTTGTCTTGCCCACAACATACATAGCAAATACAAAGCCAAGACATTGCAAACACATTCAGATATCAATTAACCCCTTAAACACCTTATCAGATAATAACCGCAAAGGTGATTAAGGGGTTAAGCCATTTTTTTTTTGTCGGCCAAAACACACGGTTTTCAAGGCCCAATCAGGGCCGTGGGAACCATGACGAAAAATGTGACATCATAGGCCTTTAAAAGCCTATGTCGTCTCATTTTGAAGCCAGACGCCGTGGAAGAAGGACCTCCGCGGAAGAAAGAAGACCCAGGCGTGGCCGCAGATGGGGAGAAGACCCCGCCCCGCCCCGCTGGAAGGAGATAGAAGAAAGAAGAATACAGATGAAGATGGATTACAAGTAGAAGACCCGTGGATTGATTTGGATTTTTAGTTTAATGTTTATTTTTTTATGGTTTATTATTTTATGGGTTCCTGATCGTGGATTGGTTCATGAGTAAGCTGCGCAACGGGAATCGATGGGGGCAAGTAATGGTAAGTGAACTAAAGAAATGTATTTTATTTAACTTGTTAATTTTTTCAAAAGGTTTTTTAACATGTGTATTATTTTTTTTTGTGGTATATCATTTCTTGCCACTGTATGTATGTATGTATATATGTCTAGAGAGATATATACATACAGGGTAAGAAATGATGTTGTTTTAAAAGCTTGATTTGGTGTGTTTTAAATTAATTTATCTATGCTTATGCATTATTGTGAGTTTAAAGTATTTTAAAATTAGATAGATGTATTCCTTGGTATTGTATTGTGTGTTTGAGGGAGGTCAGGTCAGCGATAGCCTTGGTTTTAAAGGTTGCATTTTGGTTGGTACTTATATTTATTCACAGGCTAAATTGTTCTGATCCAGGCGTGAATTAGTTAATTGTTTCATTGTTCGGGATGGAGTGTGAATTGTTTAGGGATGTAAATAATGATTGCTAATTGATTTTTGTTTACTTGGTTGATTCATTTGCAGAATGTATATGGTGCATAGATTTTATGCATCATTTATATTGGAATGTGAGGTGTTTCATTGGTTTGTGATGATATAGATTGTGAGATCAGTTAGGATTATTAAAGGAAATTGATTTTAATGCAGTGTCTGTATGGAGAAGTGTTTGGTTGTAGGACAGTATGGTTTTGATAACCCTTCTACATTTATTTGTACAGTATATTGGTTCATCGTGTGCATATACTGTGTATATATATATATATATATATATATATATATATATATATATATATATATATATACTGTATCTCTCTCTCTCTCTCTCTCTCTCTCTCTCTCTCTCTCTCTGTATATATATACAGTATATATATATAGTTGCATGATGAAGCCACTGTACAAATTCATGGGTGAAGGGTGGGTATCGGGCCTGTGTGGCTTAACCCCTTAATCACCTTTGCGGTTATTATCTGATAAGGTGTTTAAGGGGTTAATTGATATCTGAATGTATTTGCAATGTCTTGGCTTTGTATTTGCTATGTATGTTGTGGGCAAGACAAGGAGGTTGCTGGCGACGGACACTTCGTATTGATGAGGTCAGTAGTACTTTATTTATTTGAATATGCTAGTTAATGTTTTTAATAATGGGCAATTAATCTATTATCCATATCTGGATAATAGTTATTTTGCACATTATTGTACTGTAGGTGTTGGGGGGGAGGGTGTATGTATTGAATGTATAGGCCAGGTTTATTTTGGTTTATTTTTTTTACATTCAGGGTTTATTCCATGGTTCTGCGTGGGACCTCTGGAGACCACCTGCGGGAATCCTCGGGTATCCCAAGGGTAGCAGGCTGGTGGTTCCACGGGTGACACATGCGGGGATGAAGATGTGTGGTCCCACTTCTGTGGGACACCGCCGACCCATAGTATGCTGGGATGACGATGTGTGGTCCCACTTCTGTGGGGGCACCTCCAACCCGTAGGTGTGGGGATGATGATGTGTGGTCCCACTTCTGTTGGGCACTGCGGACCCGTAGTGAGCACTCGTGAGTTCCCCAGACCCCCGAGGGAACCACCCGAGGCCCCGCAGACACCTGTGGGTCTGACCCGGGGCTCCCAGACATCCGCGGGCCTACCGTGGGGACCCAATTGTGTCCCACGGTGACCCAAGGAGACCACCTGAGGGCCATTGTGCTGGCGGGATCCACCAGCAGGCCACCAGAACCTGTGTAAAAAGGGCTGCTGGTAAACTGTAGGTCTGTCCAGGTGCCCCGCCACCGGGGACTCGCGTGGCGCTGCGTTATGAACCCTGTATGTAAAAGAATAAATCTTGTATTTATAGGGGGGCACAGGGGGTGGGTAATGTATTTAATAAATAGAATGATGTTTATTGTGGGGCACTGTATATTTTTTATTGTGGGTACGGGGGGGGGGTGTTTCCCCAACGGTATGCGGGTAGGCCTCCCTTGTGGGTACTGGGTGGTTAGGCCTCACGGGGGGGGGTTAGTGTGGGAGGGTATGTAGGCATCCCGAGTGGTGGGTGAGGGTGGGTTAACCCCTTAATGACTGTAGCGGTTAATAACCGCTATGGTGATTAAGGGGTTAGGGGACATTACTTTGTATGTTTTAATTTTTGTCTTTTTTTGCAGCAGCGTAGGGGCCATGTGCAGATGGGTAGTGGGTAGTGGGTGTGGGTGTGGTTATTTACACGGGATCCCCCTCCCCACATTTACATACAGTACACTGCACCCACAGAAACACAGGCCAGGCAGATTTAACTGACACAATAGGGGGAGGGGGGTTTACACAGATTGGTCAAAGCAGGGAAGCTTAGCAGACACAATAGGGGGAGGGTTTTTTACATAGATTTCAGTGAAGGCAGGGAAGCTTCACACACAATAGGGGGAGGGGGGTTTACATAGATTTCAGTGAAGGCAGGGAAGCTTCACACACAATAGGGGGAGGGTTTTTTACATAGATTACAGTGAAGGCAGGGAAGCTTCACACACAATAGGGGGAGGGTTTTTTACATAGATTACAGTGAAGGCAGGGAAGTTTTAAACACACAATAGGGGGAGGGTTTTTTACATAGATTACAGTGAAGGCAGGGAGGTTTAAAACACACAATAGGGGGAAGGTTTTTTTTACATAGATTACAGTGAAGGCAGGGAGGTTTAAAACACACAATAGGGGGAGTTTTTTTTACATAGATTACAGTGAAGGCAGGGAGGTTTAAAACTCACATTAAAAATATGTATGTAATGTATATATTGTTTATTCTGCCTTAACCCTTCATTGCCTTAGCGGCTATACGCAGGGGGTTCTGGGGGACCCGGCGGACCCGGCAGCGGTAGGGAGAGCGCCCCGATCGGAGGGCGCTCTTCCGCTGCTTCGGCGCGCGCCCGTCACCCTCCGGCGCGCGCCAGGATACTGCTGCGGCCAAGAACGGGCAAATGCTCGAATAAACTTGGCCGCAGCAGTACGGTCGTGAAGGGGTTAAGTGCACCCGCAACCCCTGCGCAAGCCCTAAACTCACACCAAGGTCCAAATACCCCCTTCACCCACCCCCGCTACCCACAATAAAGCGGGCACAGTGGGTTAACCCCTTCATTGCCTTAGCGGCTATACGCTATGGTAATGAAGCAGCATTTCTGTATTTTTAATAATATTGTGCAGGAGCAGGGGGTCCCCTGAGCATTAATTTCTGGCTCAGGGAACCCCCTGCTCACTGTACAATATTATTAAAATACAGAAATGCTGCTTCATTGCCATAGCGTATAGCCGCTAAGGTAAAGAACGATTCTTTATTGATGTGTGTGTTTTTTTATACTGTACATGTGCAGAGGGTCTCTGGAGCAGAACCGCTTTGAATTTAGGTCCAGGGTCCCCTTGCTCCCCGATATACAGACCCCTTTAGGGGGTGCAGGTATCCACCTGCTTGGTTTACAGGCCGCGGTCACGTGATCGGGACCTTGAAACGCAGAGGGATACCGGCACCTCATAAAGGGGTCTGTATCTCGGGGAGCAGGGGGTCGCCCGACCTGAAACCAACGCGCTTCAGCTCCGGAGACCCCCTGCACATCTACACTATAAATAAAAATGTATTTCAAATGTATTTATTTATAGTCATTTATTTATTTATTTATTTAGATTTATTTATTTATTTTTTGGCGGCTGCTGTGTGTGATTTTTTGTTATTGTGGGTAGTGGGGGTGGGTGAAGGGGGTATTAGCCCAAACGGTGGTTGTTTAGGGCTTGAGGGGGGTAGCGGGAGGGCTTAACCCCTTCATGACCGTAGCGGTATTAACTGCTACACTGGCGACACACTTTATTGAAGTGTGGCCAGTTCCGCAAGCCGGGAGATTTCCCGGCTTGCTAGTGGCCGCCCCTCGGCGTGCCGCGCGTCACCGACGCGCGGTCACCGACGCGCGGTCACGCGTCATCGGGAGCCAGCGCCCCCTGCACGCGCGTCCAGGGCTCCCCGAGGGAGCCCTGGTGTCCCGCGTTCGCGGGACGGCGGCAGGGGGTTCCGGGGGACCCGGCCGACCCGGCAGCGGTAGGGAGAGCGCCCCGATCGGAGGGCGCTCTTCCGCTGCTTCGGCGCGCGCCCGTCACCCTCCGGCGCGCGCCAGGATACTGCTGCGGCCAAGAACGGGCAAATGCTCGAATAAACTTGGCCGCAGCAGTACGGTCGTGAAGGGGTTAAGTGCACCCGCAACCCCTGCGCAAGCCCTAAACTCACACCAAGGTCCAAATACCCCCTTCACCCACCCCCGCTACCCACAATAAAGCGGGCACAGTGGGTTAACCCCTTCATTGCCTTAGCGGCTGTACGCTATGGTAATGAAGCAGCATTTCTGTATTTTTAATAATATTGTGCAGGAGCAGGGGGTCCCCTGAGCATTAATTTCTGGCTCAGGGAACCCCCTGCTCACTGTACAATATTATTAAAATACAGAAATGCTGCTTCATTGCCATAGCGTATAGCCGCTAAGGTAAAGAACGATTCTTTATTGATGTGTGTGTTTTATTTATACTGTACATGTGCAGAGGGTCTCTGGAGCAGAACCGCTTTGAATTTAGGTCCAGGGTCCCCTTGCTCCCCGATATACAGACCCCTTTAGGGGGTGCAGGTATCCACCTGCTTGGTTTACAGGCCGCGGTCACGTGATCGGGACCTTGAAACGCAGAGGGATACCGGCACCTCATAAAGGGGTCTGTATCTCGGGGAGCAGGGGGTCCCCCGACCTGAAACCAACGCGCTTCAGCTCCGGAGACCCCCTGCACATCTACACTATAAATAAAAATGTATTTCAAATGTATTTATTTATAGTCATTTATTTATTTATTTATTTAGATTTATTTATTTATTTTTTGGCGGCTGCTGTGTGTGATTTTTTGTTATTGTGGGTAGTGGGGGTGGGTGAAGGGGGTATTAGCCCAAACGGTGGTTGTTTAGGGCTTGAGGGGGGTAGCGGGAGGGCTTAACCCCTTCATGACCGTAGCGGTATTAACTGCTACACTGGCGACACACTTTATTGAAGTGTGGCCAGTTCCGCAAGCCGGGAGATTTCCCGGCTTGCTAGTGGCCGCCCCTCGACGCGCGGTCACGCGTCATCGGGAGCCAGCGCCCCCTGCACGCGCGTCCAGGGCTCCCCGAGGGAGCCCTGGTGTCCCGCGATCGCGGGACGGCGGCAGGGGGTTCCGGGGGACCCGGCGGACCCGGCAGCGGTAGGGAGAGCGCCCCGATCGGAGGGCGCTCTTCCGCTGCTTCGGCGCGCGCCCGTCACCCTCCGGCGCGCGCCAGGATACTGCTGCGGCCAAGAACGGGCAAATGCTCGAATAAACTTGGCCGCAGCAGTACGGTCGTGAAGGGGTTAAGTGCACCCGCAACCCCTGCGCAAGCCCTAAACTCACACCAAGGTCCAAATACCCCCTTCACCCACCCCCGCTACCCACAATAAAGCGGGCACAGTGGGTTAACCCCTTCATTGCCTTAGGGGCTATACGCTATGGTAATGAAGCAGCATTTCTGTATTTTTAATAATATTGTGCAGGAGCAGGGGGTCCCCTGAGCATTAATTTCTGGCTCAGGGAACCCCCTGCTCACTGTACAATATTATTAAAATACAGAAATGCTGCTTCGTTACCGTAGCACATAGCCGCTAAGGTAAGGAATGAGTTTTTATTTATAAATGTTTTTTATTCATACTGTACATGTGCAGAGGGTCTCCGGAGCAGAACCGCGTTGGTTTCAGATCCGGGGACCCCCTGGTCCCCGAGATACAGGCCCCTTTAGGGGGTGCCGGTATCCCTCTGCTTGGTTTACAGGTCGCGGTCACGTGATCGGGACTTTTAAATGCAGAGGGATACCGGCACCTCATAAAGGGGTCTGTATCTCGGGGAGCAGGGGGTCCCCAGACCTGAAACCAACGCACTTCAGCTCCGGAGACCCCCTGCACATCTACACTATAAATAAAAATGTATTTTAAATAATTTTTAATGTGCCTATGTTTGCGCAGAGAGAGCAGCGGATCTCTCTCTGCTGCAAACACATCTCGCCCCCGCCGGCCCATACAGTAGTATCATTGATGTGCATATACTGTACAGTACTGTATGTGTACACTACTGTATGTTAGGGGTTATAGGGGTTGTTGTTATACAGTATATATATATACTGTACAGTATATATATATACTGCATTACAATTCATGATTTTATGCCATCTGGCGGACACGCGAAGCATTGCAGCCTAATAAATCCTGAACCATTTTAAATTAACACATCAGCCGCGTGTCAGCCGGGCATCACCCCTGGTTTGGAACGCGGCATGCTCCAGGTGAACTGTGTCACATTCCAGGTACCTGCCAGGTACAAATCGGTGATTTGTTAGAATAAAGTCTACCGCAGCAGTATATTATTAACACTGTTTGGTTGTTTTTGTCTGTTATATATTCACCTTTGTTTTAAAACCATGTCTATTAAAGTTTGAAGTTTGAATTCAATCATTTCTACAAGGTGTAGTGCACCACTAAGGGATTTCTCTTTTCTACAAGTACAGCAGCGTTCTTCTCTTTTAAAGTTAATAGGTTCCAAGAAAGAGTTGTCCAAATTCACACAAGGATTTCAATATGGTTTCCTAATCCATTGTTTTGCAATCTCTTCATGCGCATCAAACTATCATTTATAGTATGTCTACAGTATATTGATTTTTTGAGAATTTATAATTAGGAGCAAACCCCTGCACCCTATTCTATGTTGCAAAATAAAGTGATACGTAGAGATGGGCAAATTTGTTTGGCGAATTTGGATCATCAGTGGATCGGCCGGTTCCTATGGTCCGCAGATTTCAGCGAATCAATCTAAAAAAGGGTGATTCGCGTTTTGCGGATTTATTATCATTATTACTAATACACCCTGTGGATTACACAATCCAGCCTTCAGGTACAGTATAGGAAGGATTAACCATAGATTTCAGGGTAATAATGATTTGCTAATCTTTTTCAGTAATTAAATTAGTAACACATGTTGGAAGTGCACTATGTGTAAGTGTAAGTATTACACACCTGCAGGGTTGAGGATCTCCCCTTCGGAGCATGGTAAACAATCAAAACAGCAGACCTTTTGCCCTTGGCGTGTGGCTGTTCGTTGGCCTTTTGGGCATGGGGCACTGCAGACTGATAAAGGAGCCTGAAAGAAAGTGAGCTGAGAAGAATTATGTTATGTCCATTGTACAATACAATTGCGTGTGTCTATTGAGTCTATATATCAATATCAATAGCATCAACACAAGCACAAGGTCTATTCTCCGTGGCCATGATATAAGCATGGAAATATAAGTGGTTGCAGTGAATCAGTTAGGAAGTGTTGGGTTGTTGGTATTATAGTTCAGAGTACATAGCCATTATGGTATAGTGCATGATGTATATTCTAGTTCCAAAATCTTATCTCTGCTGCCTCTTTTATTTACCCAGATATAAAAAATACCACTAAACTTCCATCTCAAACGTTTTACTCAATTTTTGGGGTTACCAGTGCAAATTGGGATTTCTATAGGGGATTTCTATAGCCCTAATATCCCATTACCAATGGGGTTGACAGGTTGAGTTATATCAGCAGATAAAACCATGTGCAAAATTCATATGCTTTTATCTTTGGGGGGAGGGGGGAGTTTTGCATAGCTATTTAATCCTAAAACTATACATGATTAGTGAATGTTCCAGTCGTGGATCTCAGACTGATCTCATGCACAGTCTCTGATTATATTATCTCTGATTATATAGTCTCTGATTATATATCCTTATATATACAGTAAAGGATTACTAAAGTTGGAAATCACTAAGCTCAGATAATGGAGCTCCATCCCACATCAACTGCCATTGACTTTAACGAAGGATCTAGCTTGGATACTCCTTACCAGAGCTTAGTGAATCTTGCCTTATGTGTTTTTCGTTTGTACATTTATAGAATACTCCGTTAAATTGTATCAGAAACAGGTTTCTCTGCTTTTCAATACTATTTTGGACACACTAAGGGGGTGAAGAAGGGACAGAGATAGCAGTATGTTTTAAGCAGGTAATTTTTTAGGCTTGTGTACAATACATGAAATTACTGTATATACAGTAGTACAACTTATCTATACTATAATTCTAAGTTTTCCGTTTGTTTGTACTGTATGTCAGAAGCATCGATATCTCACAAACGGCACCACGTAGCACCACAAAACTTTCACTGGACATTCTGCTGCGGATTTGTAGGTCAATGCAACTATTCGAGCTTCCTATTGTATGTGACTCACCTCCCAAGTTATGGACATTCTAATTTTCCCTGGCTGTCCAGCAATGTAAGAGGAGGGGTGGGGGCGTGGCTACTAAGGGAGGGGGTGTGTCCTTGCATGCTTCGGTGCTGTGTGTCTGATGTGAGATGTGCAGGGGAGATGTGCCGGGGAAGGGGGGGGAACGGAGTGAGGGGGGGGAAATGAAGTGAGTGGGGGGGAGAAAATTGAATGAGTGGGGGAGAATACAGAGTGAGTGAGGGGGGAGAAAATGGAGTGAGTGAGGGGGGGAGAAAACAGAGTAAGTGAGGGGGAAGAAAACAGAGCGAGGGAGGGAGGAGAGAAAATGGAGTGAGTGGGGGGGGGGAAGAAAATGGAGTGAGTGAAGGAGGAGAAAACAGAGTGATTTAGGGTGGGAGAAAATGGAGTGAGTGGGGGAGAAAACAGAGTGAGTGAGTGTGGAAGAAAACGGAGGGAGGGAGGGGGAGAGAAAACAGAGTGAGTAAGGGGGAGAAAACAGAGTGAGTGAGGGGAGAAAACAGAGTGAGTAAGGGGGAGAAAACAGAGTGAGTGAGGGGAGAAAACAGAGTGAGTGAGGGGGAGAAAATAGAGTGTGTGAGGGGGAGAAAATGTTGTGAGGGAGGGAGGGGGAGAAAACGGAGTGAGTGAGGGAGGGGGAGAAAACAGAGTGAGTGAAGGGGAGAACACGGAGTGAGGGGGAAAAGAAAATGGAGAGAGTGAGGGGGAGAGAAATGGAGTGAGTAAAGGGGGGGAGAAAATTGAGTGAGATAGGTGGAGAAAACTGTGAGTGAGGGAGGGGGTAAAAAACAGAGTAAGTGAGGATACAGACACACAGACACACACAGAGACAGACACAGAGAAAGCTCCCGTCCCTAATAGCCACGCCCCCCGCTCCTGCTCTAAAAAAAATCGCTCATGCTTGAAGAGCTGGTGACGTCACCGCTCTCAAGCATGAGTGAGCTCAGCAGCAGCGAGACCACAGCCTAAAGCGAGATGAGCCGGGAGAAGGGGGGGGGGGTAGAGGGGGCGGGGAGATGTGCCAGCAATGAGATCAGATGCGGTAGCAGCGTGGGGAGATGTTCCGGCAGCAGCGGGGTGGGGGGGGCAGGGGGGGCGGGGAGATGTTCCAGCAGCAGGGGGGAGGGGGGTGGAGATGTGCCAGCAGCGGGGGGAGATGTACCAACCGGGGGGGAGATACATTCCCCGGGCGAAGCCGGGTAAAAAAGCTAACAATGAGTTTATTTGTGAATTTACAGTATAAATAGAGACCTGTACTTGCATCAGGAAGCAGCTAAAAGTTCCTTTAAACACAGTTAACACCTTATAATGAGAGCTGTATAATAATACTTACGTGACTCTGTCCTCCAATCCATAAGATTCTGCTTTGGTCAATCTGCAGTTCATGGCCTATCGGAGCGCTGGAATCATAGCTGCCAATGTGGACGTACTGAGTGCTCCGGTTAGGGAAGAGCTGCCAGTTCAAGATATCTAAATACATGGGAACATCACCATTCTCATCAAAAAATATCGTCTCCCCAGCAGTGTTGTTGAACTTTACTTTTTTGACGTAATGAAGCAGCTGAAAGGAAAGACATCATTAAAGCAGGGATAATTTTCTGAGAGAATGTACTTCTATTTTTAAACTGAACTAGTTCTGTGTTTTGCAAATGATTGTCATGTTAAATAACTTGTACTATACACAGACAAAAATAAATGTATACCAAGTTTTGATCCCTGTAACTGGTTGATTAAAAGCCTTTTTATAAATCATGTTGTACAGGGAGAGAAGGAGATGATCCATTGTGCTATGTTGATGCAATAAAGCATCACATTTAACAAATAAATGCTTTTTTTCTACATCAGTTTTCCGTCAGCTAAACCTAAATGACTGCTTGAAATTTCTGAAGACAAAGCAGTTTTTAAAGAATATTTTTGTGGGGTTTAACAATTAATGTAGACAGTATCATCACCATAATTCAAATGCTGTGATATATCTCAAATAAAAATATTGCTTGTCAGCACATTCACATCTTAGAAAGGTCTACAACCCTGCTTTTCGCCTTTATCACCTACTGTAGCATACAGTGCTTACACTGCAATAAAGGATTCTGGAAAATGACATGCAAATGAGCATACAGTGTCACCTTTTGCCTCAAATCTATTATTACATGGAACCCTTATAAGCTTATGCTTGCTGCGTTAGGCTGTGTTAATAGTGCCGGCAACAGCGAAGCGACGTCGCGGCAAAACAAATGCATTACAGTCGTCGCGTGTGCTTATAGTAAGCGCGACGCGACGGAGCGGTCATGATCGCTAGAAGTCATCTCTATTTGATTTTCCAGCGACCTCAGCCTGACCGTCGCCATAAGCATTTCATAGCTATTCAGCACAGCATGGGGTAAGATGCAAAGCCAGTAATCCTACTCACAGATAGCTTTTTGTTTTGAAATTCTTTTATTATGCAGTGAATCTTTACTGTTTCAACCTCATCAGTGTGCGGCCGGCTTTGCAATTTAAGGCTGGGTAGGTTTAACCACACATTAGATTTTATGGTGGTAAAAAAGTTGACACAAAAACCTCCACCATATTGCATATAGCTATATATATATATATATATATATATATATATATATATATATATATATATATATATATATATAATATTATATATATATATATATACAGTGGTTGATAAATCACCAAAAAATCTACTCGCCACACAAAAAAATCTACTCGTCACCTAGTACCAAACGTGTGCTGCTTGGGCCAATATTTACTCGCCCGGGGGTTAAATCCACTCGCCCGGGGCGAGCAATTGTATAGGTTTGTCGAACACTGTATATATATATATATATATACAGTGGTTGACAAGTCACCAAAAAATCTACTCGCCACACAAAAAATCTACTTGCCACCTAGTACCAAACGTGTGCTGCTTGGGCCAATATTTACTCGCGCAGGGGTTAAATCCACTCGCCCGGGGCGAGCAAATGTATAGGTTTGTCGAACACTGTATATATATATATATACAGTGTTCGACAATCCTATACATTTATTCGCCCGGGGCGGGTGGATTTAACCCCAAGGCGAGTAAACATTGGCCCAAGCAGCACACGTGTTTTTTTTTTTTAAATTTCCCCCGTTCACGCTGAAATTTCCCTGCTCGCGCTTAAAAAAACCCAAAAAAAACCAAAAAAAAACTCCCTACCTGACTGCTGATTGGCGCGCGCTCCAGGATTTGTGTGCGCGCGGCCAGGCTCTATATGAGCCCGCCCCCAACGAGCGGCCATTCTTTCTGCCCGGACATCAAGAGTAAGTACACGCCATGCTGCGGCCCCTCTGCTCCTTCCCTGTGATCCCCCTGGTCCCTACATGGCTCCCTACTCCCCACCGCGCAGCTCTCCTGTCCCCTCCTCCTGTCCCCGTCCCCTGCTCCTGTCCCCTTCGTCTGGTCCTGTCCCCTTCCCCTCCTCCATTCCCCTGCTCCTGTCCCCTTCCCCTCCTCCTGTCCCCTGCTCCTGTCCCCTTCCCCTCCTCCTGTCCCCTTCTCCTGTCCCTTTCCCTCCGCCTGTCCCCTGCTCCTGTCCCCTTCCCCTCCTCCTGTCCCCTGCTCCTGTCCCCTTCCCCTCCGCCTGTCCCCTGCTCCTGTCCCCTTCCCGTCCTCCTGTCCCCTGCTCCTGTCCCCTTCCCCCTCGATCCACCGATCGCTGCCCCGGGCGGGAGGTCCCCACTGCTGGCAGCCCGGTTGACGTGCGGGGGGGGGGGACTCGGACCTCACCACGTGACTCCCAACTACCCTGCCGCCTCCCCGCCAGCTAGCTTCATGCCGCCGCGGGCTGGGGGGAAGAAGCAGTCTGCAAAGCTGCTTGGCCACGCACTGTGAAGACATGCCGGCGAGGGGAGCAGGGTAGTGGCGGCCACTGCGGGGCTGACTGCCCCTGGGGGATACCTCGCCACGTGCCTCCCACCCACCCTGCCTCCCCAAAGCTTCCAATATGCCCACGTGAGGTATGGGGGGGGGTGTCGGCCTGCCCCCCCCCCACGAGTGGGGGGTGGGTGGGGGCGGAGCGTGGTGGTGGTGCTGGTCGTGGCCTTTCCTTCCCACCCCCCGTGTGTGTGTGTGTGAGCAAGTGTATGGGAGCAAGTGTATGTGTATGGGAGCAAGTGTGTATGTGTATGGGAGCATGTGTATGGGAGCAAGTGTATGTGTATGGGAGCATGTGTATGTGTGTATGTGTATGGGAGCAAGTGTGTATGTGTATGGGAGCAAGTGTATGTGTGTATGTGTATGGGAGCAAGTGTATGTGTGTATGTGTATGGGAGCAAGTGTATGTGTGTACACTGGCGACACACTTTATTCGAACTTGGCTAGTCCCACGAATACGGGTATACCCGGGTGTATTGAGGTTTGTGACTGTTTTCTGCCCGAGTGCATTGAGTTATTTTCCAAGCAGGGATTGAAGCATTTTATTCCCGCTGGCTGCAATACTGCACAGTATATATATATAAACTGCATTACAATTCATGAATTTATGCCATCTGGTAGACACGCGAAGCATTGCAGCCTATTAAATCCTAATCATTATCATTTAACAGATCAGCCGCCCATCAGCCAGGCATGAACCCAGGCTGGGAAGGCAAATGCAACGGGGCTTGTCAGAGGTTAGGAGCGGCGCATTCCAGGTATCTGCCAGGTACATACCGGGTATTTGCTCGAATAAAGTGTGTCGGTGCAGTATGTGTATGGGAGCAAGTGTATGTGTGTATGTGTATGGGAGCAAGTGTATGTGTATGGGAGCAAGTGTATGTGTGTATGTGTAAGGGAGCAAGTGTATGTGTGTATGTGTATGGGAGCAAGTGTATGTGTATGGGAGCATGTGTATGTGTGTATGTGTATGGGAGCAAGTGTATGTGTGTATGTGTATGGGAGCAAGTGTATGGGAGCAAGTGTATGTGTGTATGGGAGCAAGTGTATGGGAGCAAGTGTGTATGTGTATGGGAGCAAGTGTATGTGTGTATGTGTATGGGAGCAAGTGTATGGGAGCAAGTGTATGGGAGCAAGTGTATGTGTGTATGGGAGCATGTGTATGTGTGTGACACCAGAGGTACCCCCCCAATCAGTCACCACCCCCCAATCAGTCACCACCCCCCCAATCAGTCACCACCCCCCCCAATCAGTCACCACCCCCCCAATCAGTCACCACCCCCCCCAGTCAGTCACCCCCCCCCCAGGTCAGTCACCCCCCCCCAG